>NC_044038.1:230444042-230666418 GCF_901765095.1 Microcaecilia unicolor | reverse complement strand
CGAACAGGAGGACGAGAACCTGGATCCTATCCTGGGCCCAGTGGCGTACCAAGGGAGGGGGGCGGTCCGCCCCGGGTGCACGCCGCTGGGGGGTGCGCGGCGTGCGCCTGCTCCTCCGCGTTCGCTAAACTTTGTTCGTTCGCTGCAGCTCCCTGTGCCACGGAACAGGTTACTTCCTGTTCCGGGGCAGAGGGAGCTGCAGCGAATGAACGAAGTTTAGTGAACACGGTAGAGCAGGCGGCGCAGCGGCACCCCCCGGGGTGCACTTGGGAGGGGGTGTCATTTCGCCGGAGGGGGGAAGGTGTCATCTATCGGGGGGGGGGGGGCATCGGCGCTCTGCCCCGGGTGCCATCCAGGCCAGGAAACACCACTGCCTGGGCCCCCAAGCAAAAAAGATTACAGAGGAAACAACCTATAAAGAAAATCAGCCACAGCTAAGTTGCAACAAGGTTGAAGGACAAAGAGAGTCAGATACTTACCTGAGTTGAGAGGTGGAGGGTGCACTGAAGTCCTGGGAAAATACAAAGAGAGAGCACAAAGAATCAATTCTTTGCAATTAAAGGGGTTAACTATTTAGAATATTTAAGTACATATATTTATCTGATAGGGATGAAGCAGGTACCGAGGAAAGATTCTGTGAAGGAAAGAGAATAAAACAAAGACTGTAGGATTAATTCTATACTGTGTTAAAATAAAAGTGTTGAGTTTAGACTGAATATTGGGAATTTGGAAAATTGGGGAACACAGAACCACTGATAAATATGAATGTTATAATAAATTACAATAGATGATAAAGGTTGATAGAAATATTTATTCTTACCTCATTTTGAACAAAATAAAAAACTATTGTTATTTATTCACCATTATTCAGTTTGGTTCTCTTCTAAGCAGGACAAATCCTAATTTAGTTTATTTTCCCCTCCCATTCTTCGGGAGTGAGAGGCGAGGTTAGTTTTGTTGTTCCCTCTCCGTTCCTGGGTACTGGGTTCCTGGAAAGCTGCCTCGACTACTAACATCAGGCTAACCGGAACCCTGTTCTTATCATACATCTCACCCCAAAAAAGGCAGTTTTTACAGGCGTGCTGAAAAATAGATCTGCATGCATCCAAAACAAGTGCCTTACACTAGCGCAGGCCATTTTTCAGTGCACCTTAGTAAAAGGACCCTTTAGTTTCAAGGTTCACTAAGGTCTTTTCTCCAGTTGCTGATTCCTGCCTCCTGGTGGCTTATCCACCTTTCTTTCTTGCCAGCCTCAGCAGCATGAACTTGCACCCCTGTACCCTCATCCTCCAACCCCTTCAAAGTTTAGCCCCTTTTCCCGGTCACTGACATACAGTGGCCAAGTGTGAATATTACAAAATATTAGGAACAGCTGTGATTAAGCAAACATAGAAAAGCTTGAACTGCATGTTAGAACAGAGATGTTTACTTTAAATAGTGGGTGGAAAGAAATGAGTACAGTAACAGAGTAGCTTGTCCAAAAGTGGAAAGTATTAGATATGTGAGCATAAAGGAAGAGAAGATGTTATGGTAACAAGTAAAAACTTGAAAAAGATTGGGAAAGGAGCCTAAGGGTCTGGTAGTTGGACTTTAAAAATTGGGACCTGAATTGTGCAGACAGGTGGAATGAGTAAGGCTGTATCCAGCCTGCTCCTTTATTCTACTTCAAATGCTCAATGTATTCAAGTGCTCAACTAGGATGTTAACATAGAAATCCGGGAACATTGGTACAGTATGTTCATTTGATTATCATCCAAACACGTTGTACTGTCAAAAACTGAATGAAGAATGACTTAAGAGATGGAGCAATTAAATATAACCACTTTCTTCTCCTGTGCATAGGTTATATGGCTTGGACTGGACACCACCAGCTTATGTAGAGGAAAATAACTTCGATCCAATTCTCCAAGCGCCCAAGTTTCAGAATATATGATGGCCAAAATTATAACAAGATCAAGATTTGTATCCAAGTGCTACAAAATGGGAAGTGTATTTCTTTTGCTTAACATATGAATATGGTCTGTGCCAGAACCGGTGGTGGGAGGCGTGGATAGTCTGGGCAGACTTATACGGTCTGTGCCCTGAAAAGGACAGGTGCAAATCAAGGTATACACAAAAAGTAGCACATATGAGTTTTTCTTGTTGGGCAGACTGGATGGACCGTGCAGATCGTTTTCTGCCATCATCTACTATGTTACTATGTATATGAATGGATGCCAACTATTTGGCAGTTCTGAGGCTTCAGCCACTATAGACTTAGTTTTGCAGGTGTCCAGTAGCCATGAGCCAAGCCAAATCCTTCTCCTTACAGAAGGATACCATTTCTGCTATTCAAGGCACTGTTTATTCTAAACCCAGCTCTCTTCCTCCCGTTCTTGTAAATTCATCTTTTGGATGGTAGATGTAGAAGAAAACCTATCCTTGCTAATTGAAGTACGACTATCCCTCACCCACTGTACACACTACCTTTCTTAGATCCTTTCTGTCATAGCTGTAATGGGGAAATCAAGATGGCAAAGTGATAGAAACTGTTTGCTAGCTGTTTAGATTATCACAAAGATAGGTGACCAGATCTACAGTGTGGGATCAGTAATAGAAAAAGCCTGAAAAACATTTTCCAAAATGTTTACCCTCTCTCACAGGTTCACATAATACTTCAACCAGGTTTCATCCCAGGTTTCCAGGGCCTGAAATCTTGCCTCAAATGTTGCAGTTTTGCTTTCAAACTCATCACCCCTTGTTTTCAAGGCAGAAGATTCAACAACTACAGTTTCTAAATGTGAAGGTAGCTTCTGCAGCTGGGTGTTCAGAATAGCCTAAAGACCAAAGATTGCTTTCCAAACAGTCCTCTGGATTAAATATCTGAAATTGTGGCCAAGATCAAATTTGCCACCCACGTGAAGAACTGGAACACTCCAAGTATGTGTCAGACAATTGTCTATGGAATTTTCCTTTAGGAAGCCATCCAAACCTTTTTTACGCCCTGCTAAGCTAACTGATTTCACTGCATTCTCTGGCAATGAATTCCAGAGTTTAATTACACGTTGAGTGAAAAAAAATGTTCTTTGATTCATTTTAAATTTACTACTTTGGAGCTTCATCGCATGCCCCCTCGTCCTAATATTTTTGGAAAGAGTAAACAAGCGATTCACGTCTACCCGTTCCAGCTCCACTCATTATTTTATAGAGCTCTATCATATCTCCCCTCAGCCATATTTTTTCCAAGCTGAAGAGCCCTAGCCATTTTAGCCTTTCCTCATAGGTAAGTCATCCCATCCTCTTTATCATTTTTGTCGCCCTTCTCTGCACCTCTTCTAATTCCATTATATCTTTTGGAGATGCGGTGACCAGAAGTGAGCACAATAGTTGAGGTGCGGTCGCACCATGGAGTGATACAAAGGCATTATTTTTGTTTTCCACTCCTTTCCTAATAATACCTAACATTCTATTTGCTTTCTTAGCCGCCGCTGCACATTGAGCAGAGGGTTTCAACATATCATCAATGATGACACCTAGATCCCTTTCCTAGTCGGTGACTCCTAAAGTGGAACCTTGCATTACGTAGCTATAATTTGGGTTCCTTTTTCCCACATGCATCACTTTGCACTTGTTCACATTAAATATCATCTGCCATTTAGATGCCCAATCTCCCGATCTTGTAAGGTCCTTTTGTAATTTTATACATACATAAGGAGCCCTTTTATCATTTATTGTGTGCTGTTTGAGCTAAATGTCATGTGACCCATAGGTAAAAAATGCGATGTGCTGCAATATCAATTAGTGAACAATAAGGGCATAGGTGCCCAGTGTAAGAGGCTTGGGGAGGCTAAGCCTCCCCAGATGCAGCAGGATGGATCAGCTGTTTCTCATTCTCCGACGGTCTTTATCTTTTCCGTTCTCCGAGAGTAGACGAGTCCTGACTGACTCCAGTCCTCTCTCTTCTTTGCAGTGCTGCCAGCTCACCATCACCTGAGCGCCATGCCCATGCCCAATTCCGCCCGCCCGGGGCTACTCGGTCTCTCACCAGCGCGCCGCGTCCCTCTTCCTCCTCTTTTTGCCTCCACACCGCCGATCTGCCTTAAACTGGCTTTGGGCTTCCCAACGTCACCGATCATCATCATGATGTGCTTCTTCACCTCAGGCTCAGCCAGTCAGAGTCAGCCTTCCCTACGAGAGCTCCCCTCCCATCATGATGCAACTTCCTGTTCCGCATAGGCGGGAACGCGCGGGAAGGGCCGTCACTGAGTAGGGAAGGATCAAGACTGGTTAAGAGTGGCTGTCTGAGGTGTTCCCACTTCCTTACCAGACCCAGACCATAATAATTTGAGGAAATTGTGGCATGCAGCGCACGTTGGATTTCAGGAGAGGTAGGTGCTGACTCTGAAGGTTTTAAGTCAAAATAAAAAATAAATATTTTGATCATAGTAACATAGTAGATGATGGCAGAAAAAGACCTGCATGGTCCATCCAGTCTGCCCAAGAAGATAAATTCATATATGCTACTTTTTTATTTGTACTGTCCTCTTCAGTGCACAGACCGTATAAGTCTGGCCAGCCCTATCCCCGCCTCCCAACCACGAACCCCGCCTCCCAAGCACCAGCTCTGGCACAGACCGTATAAGTCTGCCCAGCACTATCCCTGCCTCCCACCACCGGCTCTGGCACAGACCGTATAAGTCTGCCCAGCACTATCCCCGCCTCCCAACCACCAGCCCCAGCACAGACCGTATATGTCTGCCCAGGACTAGCCCCGCCTCCCAACCACCAGCTCTGCCACCCATTCTAGGCTAAGCTCCTGAGGATCCCTTCCTTCTGCACAGGATTCCCTTATGTCTATCCCACGCATGTTTGAATTCCATTACCGTTTTCATCTCCACCACCTCCCGCGGGAGGGCATTCCAAGCATCCACCACCCTCTCCGTGAAAAAATACTTCCTGACATTCTTCTTGAGTCTAGATCTCTTTTGTTTAAACATAACTAAATGGGCTATAAGCCCCTAATGCTTTTAGTTTCCTATATTTTGTTTGTGATGACTTTTACTGTGCCAAAATTGAAATCTGGTTGTTAATAAAAGGAGCTCATTGTGAATACTATCCACCCTAAAAGGATGTTTTGTGGCTGTACATGAGAATTGTGATATGATCCCTTGTTTCATATTGTTGACGGTTTGCGATGTTGTCCGTTTGGGTGGTATATTGGTGTATTAGGGTCTGCCCAGTGTAATATTTATCTGAGGTGGCACCAAAACATCAGAAAGGGTTTTAGAGCCTAAATCATGACACACTACTTCTTGAAGGATCTACATATGGTTGTTAATAAAAGCAGCTCATTGTGAACACTATCCACCCTAAAAGGGTGTTTTGTGGCTCTACATGAGAATTGTGATATTATGATCCCTTGTTTCATATGGTTGACGGTCTGTATTTTCCGTATGGGTGGTATATTGGTTTATTAGGGTCTGCCCAGTGTTATGGTACAGTAAGGTTTATGAGTTTGTTTTTGCACAAAGTTGTGCATAGTGGTTTGCAGTTGAGCGATTGTGGTTAGTATATGCTTTGAGCAACCACAATATTCTTTGACATATGATACATATCTAATATCTAAATTTTAAAATGGTATTAATTGTGACTATTTTATTTTTACTTATTTTTTTCTGTGTGTTGTCAAACAATTATGGAGGTAAGCTCCGCCCCTGGCCCAACCTCTAAACCCGCCCCTTTAGCCTCCCCAAACAGTTGGGCCACCGACCGCCTATGAATAAGAGTCCTTTTACTAAGGTGAATTAATAGATATAGCACACACTAACAATTAGCATGCACCAAATGGTAAGACACCCATAGGAATATAATGACTTCTTATCACTTAGCACATGCTAGTCATGAGCATGTGTTAAACCCATTAGCGCACCCTAGTAAAAGGACCCCTATGGGTTAGTGAAAAAAAGCCCTAAAGTGTCCAGATGACATAAGTACAGGTAGAATTAGACGTCGTCAGTAAGATAAGATGTTTCTGTTTTCACAATTGCCTTTCATAGAGCAATCAACTCTTACATTACTTTCAACTTTGTTCAGGTAAATGTCAATATTTTAATATTTAAACAAATACCCAATGCACATAGCTCTTAGACAAAACTCACAGTCAAAGTGGATGCTTTATATAGATACCAAGTCCAAAAAACTAAGTGTCCTGTTTACTAAGGTGCGTTAGTGTTTTTAGCACGCACGCTAACCATGTAGACGCCTATAGGGATATTGTAGGCATGTACATGGTTAACGTGTGTACATGAGTAACACACGAGCCTATAACGCTGCTTAGTAAGCAGGGCCCTAAGTTCAAAATAACTAAGGGGAAAATGCCTCAGAAAGGCCGTAGTAATACTGCACCCTATGGACTGGTCTGTGCTAAGCAATATTCATTCAGACCACGTTCTATTAAGGGGCCAGAAAAGCCCCTTAATCCTATCAATTTTTATTTACAATTTTTATTTTTCATTCTTTATAAAAAAAAAATAGCGCACCACCAGGCTTCCTCAGGGATACAACGCTCTATCACTGGTGGTGAAACAGGTCCCGTCTGTAAATTGAGTGTGCTATGAAGGTTAAAAGTGTTATGGAAAGATAAGTTGGGCCGGCAGTAGTCCCAGAAGAGCGAGTGGTAAGTCTTTGTTGGGCTTACCACCGCTCTGTAATAGGGACCATAACTGTCCAATTAAACCTTTTCCTTTCATTCAGCACTGAGGATAATCACAAATCTATTTTCCCGCCCCCGCTCAAGCACACTTTCTGGTCACAGATTTTGAGAAATAAATCAGCTTTTGCCAACAGATTGTGAATTCTCTTGAGCACAGCAAAAGGTTGTAGAGAGACTGACTCTCCCAGTTACGTTTGTTTTCTTACAGGATAAAGCAGCACTTTTGTTAGTGTTTTTTTCAATCATGTAAGCTGGATGTTCTGGGAGGTATAATCTCTTTGTTGGCCTCCCACTTACCACCTTATAATCGAAAGAGAAAAACGCCTATATTTCGACCCAAATCGGGAGATGGGCATCTTTCTCGCAAAAACACCCAAATCGGTAAAATGGAAAGCCGATTTTGTTCGTTTTCAACTGCATTCAGTCGCAGGAACGAATAAAGTTGATGGGGGTGTGTCAGAGGCGTGGTGAAAGTGGGACTGGGGCGTGGTTATCTGCCGAGCAGAGATGGGCGTCTTTAGGTGATAATGGGAAAAAAAGGCATTTTCAGCGAGAATTTTTGGACCCTTTTTTCTCACGAACAGGTCCCAAAAAAGTGCCCTAAATGACCAGATGACCATCGGAGGGAATTGGGAATCACTTCCCCGACTCCCCCAGTGGTCACTAACCCCCCCCCCCCTCCACCAACAAAAAACCCACTTGAAAAACCTTATTTCCCAGCTCTATGCCACCCTCAAATTCCGTACCCACCTCCTTGACAGCAGAATGTGTTCGATCCTGTCATAGCCTTTCCCTGGGTCAGATGTGGCTCTCGGGTGCTCTGCAGGGTCACATCAGCAATGCAATGTGGTGGATGTAGGGTAATGGCCTCCTGATTTCACTAGCTTGTGTTACAGTCTCACGATGTTGGTAGTTGGTAGGCTCTTCTCCCATGCTGCTTTTCCCCCTGCTGACCTGGGTCAGAGTGTGCCCTGGTTTGTTTCCAGTAGTCCAATAGGTAGTGGCCATGTTTCTAAGTCCGTTTTAGATCCCTTTCGTGTGTTATCCACGTTACAGAACTTAGTTCTTACATTGAATGTTGCTGAAAGAGGGCATTGTACACCATTCTGCAGCTCTGACCTACTGCTAATCTCAGTACCAGGGAGACTCGTTGCCAGTGGGGCAAAACCTCTGATCTGCAGTTAACTGTGAGTAAAGGTGCTTATTCAAATAAAGGACGTTTTCAGCGAGATTAGTCTTCAGGTATCAATTGCTGTGCCAAGGTTATACAGCAGCAACAAGTCCTGTCCCTGGAGCACTTTTAGTGGGTACTGCAGTGCACTTCAGGCAGGCAGACCCAGGCCCACCCCCCCCCACCTGTACCACTTGTGGTGGTAAATGAGGCCTCTAACCACCCCCCCCAAACCCACTGTACCCACATGTAGGTGCCCCCCTTCACCATTAGGTGCTATGGTAATGGTGTTGAGTTGTGGGGAGTGGGTTTTGGGGGGATTTGGGGTCTCAGCACCCAAGGTATGGAGCTATGCACCTGGGAGGTAATGTAATGTTTTTTTCTATTTTTTAAAAGTGCCCCCTAAGGTGCCCGGTTGGTGTCCTGTCATGTGAGGGGGACCAATGCACTACGAATCCTGGCCCCTCCCACGACCCAAAGCCTTGGATTTGGTCATTTTTGAGCTGGGACGCTTCGGGTTTCGATTATCGCCCACATCCAATGCATTTGCCTGCACAAACAGTATTTTCGAAACTAAAGATAAACATCCATCTTTTTTGAAAATACGATTCGACCCACCCCTTCACGGACCCGTTTTCGGAGATGGACATTCTTAAATATGGGCGTTTGCGTTCGATTATGCCCCTCTTAGTCACCTCTCCCCTCTCCAATCGGTTCAAAACTCTGCTGCCCGTCTCGTTTTCCACCAGGGTCGCTTTACTCATACTACCCCTCTCCTCAAGTTGCTTCACTGGCTCCCTATCCGTTTTCGCATCCTGTTCAAACTTCTTCTACTAACCTATAAATGTACTCACTTTGCTGCTCCCCAGTATCTCTCCACACTCGTCCTTCCCTACACCCCTTCCCGTGCACTCCGCTCCATGGATAAATCCTTCTTATCTGTTCCCTTCTCCACTACTGCCAACTCCAGACTTCGCACCTTCTGTCTTGCTGCACCCTACGCCTGGAATAAACTTCCTGAGCCCCTACGTCTTGCCCCATCCTTGGCCACCTTTAAATCTAGACTGAAAGCCCATCTCTTTAACATTGCTTTTGACTCGTAACCACTTGTAACCACTCGCCCCCACCTACCCTCCTCTCCTCCTTCCTGTACACATTAATTGATTTGATTTGCTTACTTTATTTTTTGTCTATTAGATTGTAAGCTGTTTGAGCAGGGTCTGTCTTTCCTCTATGTTTGTGCAGCACTGTGTACGCCTTGTAGCACTATAGAAATGCTAAATAGTAGTAGTAGTAGTAGTTCCCAGATATATGTATAAGGACGCAGAATAGAAGAAAACAGTATGTTTGCAGCACAATGTTTTGTCCTTAAAGGCAAAATTTCAGTTAAAATATCCATGTAAATGCATTGTGGTATATGAAAATATTAAATGTGTCTTCTATAATGTAGCACAATTACATTTCTTCCTCTTGAAGGTAAAGTTGTTGCCAGCTAGACTATTTTGACTTCTTAGGTATATCAGTATTAGGCGGTATTTGATTTTTGACTGAGTTGGTCTTACCCAATATTATTTAAACGGTTTCTACTGTAGTCCTGCTTCCTTTGGCATTTCCTAGTATCTTGTCCCTTAGTTACGTGGACTTAAGGCCTTTAGTTAGATAGATTTTTCCTCATTTTTAATACTTATATTTTGCAAAATTTCAATGCATTATCTCACATATCCTGTTCAAAGCATCTTTGATGTAATTATATGTGAAAAGTATATGTGAATCATCTAACAGATGATTCCATTCTAAGATGTATAGGAATCTACTACTACTTATCAATTCTATAGCGCTAGTAGACGTACGCAGTACTGTACACTTGAACATGAAGAAACAGTCCCTGCTTGAGAGAGCTTACAATCTAATCAGGACAGACAAACATGACAAATAAGAGATAAGGGAATATTAAAGTGAGGATGATAAAATAAGGGTTCTGAACAAATTAATAAGGGTTAGGAGTTAAAATCAGCATCAAAAAGGTGGGCTTTTAGCCAAGATTTGAAGACGGCCAGAGATAGAGCTTGACCTACCGGCTCAGAAAGTCTATTCCAGGCACATGGTGCAGCAAGATAAAAGGAACGGAGTCTGTACGACTGGTAGTGCTACAGAAATGATTTAGAGTAGTAGGACTAGGTGACTTTATTTCTTGCCTGCAGGTAGATGTAGCAGCAATCACAGCTAAGCATGTGGTGATAGGTAGGCAGTCTGGTACAGGGCCTGACCCCAACTAAAAGGCATTTCCTTTCGGTATTTCAGTATATATATATGCACATGGTTTATATATATATATTCCATGACCTGTTCCATATATCATGTTCCATGTATGTATGCACCTAAACGCAATACCATCTGTAATTCTGTTATCCAGAAATGGCAGCCGCCATTACGGCAAATGTAAGCCACATTGAGCCTGCAATTTGGTGGGAAAATGTGGGATACAAATGCTACAAATAAATAAAAAATAAATAAGTTAAAAGACAACTTACCGAACACTTTTGTTTATACATATGGAACTTTTTTCCTTAAGCATTGTTAGAACTTGTGTTAAACTCCATAGATAGAAAAGAGGCCAGGGATGGGCTGAGTTCTCTCCAAGTGACCTTGACATAGACTGACCAAAGGGGTTAAGTGAAGGTCACTGAATAGATGCAAGGATATGTTTTATTTGATAAAACAGAGATTTTGTGCCTGCAGGAGCCTAAGGATTTACAAAGACAGGTATTCACGATCACTCAGCTCACACCAATGAGCTGACGATCCTTTACACTGCAAAGCTCTTCCCTTGAAGTGGTAATAAATGCAGCCTTGTCATTGGCAGTTGGACAGCTAGTGTGTGGTACCAACCCACATTCTAGATGTCACAGCCGACCACTCCTCCAACCAGCCCACGATATGCCTACCTCTCACTCTTATCTACATTAGACAACTAGTGTAGGTTTCTGTATTGCATTGCTAGTTAGAAGACATGGTAGATGTTGGCTTAGGTATACGTTAATGTCTACTATGTGGTAAAACCCAAGCTGGCTGCTTTATAAAGCTTAATACAAGACACCTTTAGATTAGATGCTCTATAGTAGCAGAGAGACATGGAATGTGATGCAAGTAATTATTATTTTAATGAAAGAATGAATACAGTACAGGCATTAAGCAATAAGAAAACAATTCTTTACAATATGAAAATAATACTAGGGTCCTTTTACTAACACAATAACAGATTTAGCAGGTGCTAAATGATAATATACCTGTTATATTCCTATGGGCATCTTATCATTTAGCGCACACTAATTGTTAACACACACTAGTTCTGTTAGCGTGCCTTAGTGAACATTTTAATGATTTTCAGAAGGTAGGATGAGAATACAATGCCAGAACACAGAAAATTTATCTGAAAGGTGATTACAAAGATATAATGACCAATGTTTAGCCTTGACCTTGTTCCAAAACGGCTTATGAGATTGTGCCAGTAAATATGTGTATTGCAGGTTAAGTGGTGGTTCATCTCTGTCTTCTTCTAATTTGGAAATGGTTTATAAAGGGGTCTGAATCTTTGGAGGCACAGCCTTATATGGAAGCTGACTCCTAGCAGTAGAATTGCAAGACTACAGCTACTGGATCAGTGCTGTCAGTTTGAAACTGGAGCCAATGGGGCAGGAGAGGAAAGGGGACCACTCAACCCCCATCCCACTAGACACCAGAGATCAGAACCTGGTAAGTCCTGAGGGGTCCAGAGGGCAGCAGTTGATGAATTGGTGATAGAGTGGGGGGTTTGGATATGTGATAATGGGGGATTTTTAAGGGGGGATCAGATCAAGGAGCTAGGGGAGAGCGGAACAACGAGATTGGGGAACAGGACATGGACATGGAATTGGGGAGGGGAGAGGTATTGAAAAGGGAGCCAGGGAGAATTGGCACTGCTCAGATTTTGATTGTCTCAGGCTGCCTGGTTAAGTGCTGGCGTATATTGGAATCTGACATGCTCAGTGTTGTGTAAGAGGGTTTGAAGCCTTTCCTCCCCACTTAAACCACATTGAATATCAACCCCTTTATTTTTGATGTGTTAGATTTTGCAAGTATTTAAAAAGAAAGATGCTTGCTCATGAAATGCCTTTGATCACTGTCCTTAAGCATTCAGGAAACTTTAAGAAATTAGACACCATTAGCATTACAGAAGTTTCACTTTTTCCTTAATTTGATTCATTCTTGTTCCTAACCCTATAATTGCACAGTTAGGTAACATAAAAGTAATCAACATTTTGCAGGTTTTCAGCCAGAAAGATTCCTTCCTTCATTCACTGTTCAGGCTTCTCAACAACCAAGGTCTGGAAGAAATAAAATAAAATGAAGATGATTCAAAAATATATTTTGCTTTATTTGGGAGTTAGATGCAGTTCTATAACGATGTGGCAACAATTTTATAATGGCTTAATAATGCACCTAAACCATTATAGAATACTAGGTAAAAGACGTTGGCCTGCCAATTTTTAGGTGCAATCAATTAAGCAAGATCAATGACTGGCATAAGTGAGCATCCCTAGGGGGACCATTAAACACATGTAACCATAGTATTCCATATACCTAGTGGCTTGAGGTATATATTGAACAGAATAGATAACAGTATTGATCCTTGTGCTACACCAGATGGCGGAGCCCATGGTGGCGATGAGTTGCTGCCAAACGTTATGGATTGTTGTCTGTCTGATAGATAGATAGGATCTGAACCAGGCAAGTACTGTTCCATTGATGCCTGTTTCTGTCAGTCGTGTTAGCATGATACAATGATCCACAGTGTCAAAAGCTGCTGAGAAATCTAGCAGGACTATCACCAAAGTGAATCCCCTGTTTCAGTTCTGTGAAGATCATCTAGAAGGGATACAAGGACCATTTCTGTTCCATAACCGGGTCTGAAACCAGACTGACATGGATCTAGCCATTTTCTCTCTTCTAGCCAGTCATTAAGTTCAACATAGACTGCCTGTTCTATAAGTTTCCCTAGAAATGGGATGTTGGATACTGGCTGGTAACTTTCAAGTTTGTTTTGCTTTACCAAAGGGTGACTCACTGCCCATTAGAAAGAGAGGTATTCACAATTTTTGTGATGGCTTCTATGAGGCCCATACTTTCCTGCTGCACTATCTTTGATGAGCAAAGGTCAAGGGAGCAGGTAGTTGGTCGAAGGTTGAAGTTCTGTTAGGATTTTGTCAAGGCTCTCCTCTGTCATTGGGTTAAGTGTCTCATCTGTCTCTGTCAGGAGTTTGTGCACTCCTGGTTAACAGATTGGAGACTGGGTGGGATTGCCTGTAAATCCTGGTGGAGACTTTTAATTTTGTTGACAAAGTAGGCAGCAAAATCATGGCAGTTTAGTTTAGACTGGGCAGGCTGGTTCTGTTGTGGGGGTTGCAGTAGGCTGTTTACTATACTGAACAACTGCTTGGTTGAATTGGCAGCCTGTGCAATGCATTGAGAAAAATATGTTTTTTTGGCTGTTGTCAAGGCTTGGCGTTTTTTTTTTGTTGTGTGTTTCCTCTAGTTAAGTGTGTCTTCATCCAGGCAGGATTTACGCTATCTCCTTTCCAGTTTACGTCCTTCGCGTTTAAGGATCCAAGGTTCTGGAGAAAACCAAGGTGAGTGTTTGTGAGTGGAGCATAAAACTGTTTATACTGGTGCCGTTTTCTCTTAGGTCTTGGCTAAGTATGTATTCCAAATGTCAACCTGTTCTGACACTGTAGTTGTCTTTTCATCCACATGTGGATAGTCTAAGGCCTCTAGGAAATTCTCATCGGTCAGCTTTTTTTGTCTCTGATCTCCTTCCAAACTCTGGGAGGTGCCATTTGTTTCAGGTGGTCACTTAGGGAAAAGACTGCTACACCTCCACCCCGTCTTCCTGGTCTTGATTGATGTTGGATGTTGAAACCTGTTGGGCCAGTGGTAAACCCACACTTTCATCTAGCCAGGTTTCACTTATTCTTAGGATGTCAAGATTCTGTTCATGTATGACATCATGGATCACCGAGGATGTCTTTGCAGCTGATCTGGCATTCACCAGTCCTATAGTTCCCAAGGGTGGTATTGGGATAGCTTTGGGGTGGCAATGAGGTGATCTTTTAAGTACTGTTATGTATGTGTTTGACCTCTTGCAATTTTGCCTTTTCTTTAGTTGGTGAGGATTATAGTTTCCTCTCCACACATCACTGGGATCCCCGAAGTCTCACAGTCCCCCTTAATAAAGCTATTAAAACTATATTATTTAATTGAAAAATCATTGATTTTTTTTTAATGAACAGTTTTGTTTATTTGTTTCTGCATGTTTTGATTTTTGTTTAACTGTATCTCTTTTTATTTCACTATATATGCTTTTTTTGTTAACCTGTTCTGGGCTTCATTGGAAGGACAGGCTAAACATTGAAATAAATAAATAAATAAATAAATAGAACCAGACTTACCTACAGCCATGAATAAACTACCTATTTAACAGTAATTCAAGAATGGGCTAAAAACAATAAACTTTGCCTGGACCCAAGTAAAACAGAGCTCCTGTGAGTACCGAACACAAGTGTGCACATACTTGACATCAAAATATATTTTTTTGGAGATATAAACTTCTTCATAAACCGCAAGTCAGGAACTGTGGAATACAATTAAACACTTACATTGATCCCAGCAACTTTCAAGATCAGCCAAACCTTCAAGAGCTGTTTCTAATCTTTGCAACAACTATGCTGCCTCTCTCTATACATTGAGATGGCAAGTCTTGTCAGAATGACTCATGCCATGATAACATAAGACTGGACTACTGTAATGCACTCTACACTGGTCTGATTACAATGGGTTTGCACCAGTTCCAACTGATTCAGAATGCAACAGCAAGACTGATAGAAGGAAATAAGACATAGCCACATCAAACCATTTTTGCAAAAACTTCATTGGTTATCAGTACAATACAGGCCTAAACATAAAACTGTGATCTACAAGACCCTTAAAGGAAATGGGCCAGAGCTCCTGAAGAACAGGATCTCCTTCTCCACACCTCCAAGGTTACTAAGGTCCTACCAAGGAGTAACCCTAACACAATCTCTGCAAAGGATATCATGTGATTTGATACCTGCCAATGAGCCTTCTTTGGTGTAGCCCCCATTCTGGAATGCACTCCCTGAAAGGCTTCACTCAGCACAAGGCTATCTCTGTTTCAGGAAGCAAATGAAGGCTAGGCTCTTTTCCCAAGCTTATAACAGAAGAAGTAATTAGCTTACTAGTCACACACACACAAGGACTAACACTGGTCTCCACTGGTCTACGCATACTGCAGCAGGCACTGTTCCCTTTAATCCAGTGGTTCCCAAACCTGGTCTTGGAAGCACCCCAGCCAGTCAGGTGTTCAGGATATCCACAATGAATATTCATGAGAGAGACTGCATGCACTGCCTGCTAATCTCTCCTGGAAACCTGAATGGCTGGGATGCCTCCGGGACTAGGTTTGGGAACCACTGCTCTAATCTGAGAGGGTGTCCTCCATCTATAGCCCTGCCAGTGGGTGGAGCTGTTTCACTATTACATTTTCAATAGTGATGGACAGACAAGCTCTGCAAGACTCCAGGGAACCTGCCTGTCTCTAGCCATTAAAAACACAGTATTGAAATAGCGCCCCCACTGGCAGCAGTGTAGTTGGAGGACCTCCGCTCAGCTTAGAGGGAAAAGTGGTAGCAGGACTCCTTATCCATTCCTACCCTAGTTGAGATTATATTCATGGACCTTTCTGATTAGATGTGCTAATTTATTTTTTAAAAAATGCTGACTGCCACTGTTACCCCCAAAGATGATTTTACCCTTTCCTGTTTCTATGATTATAACAAAACTCACTATCACATGCATGCTAATGAACCTGAAGAGAGAATGTCAACAAAAATTTGGAACACTTACTGTTGACTCCACTTTCCGCATTCATCATCGTAAGGCCACTTGTGAATGCTCCAGGTAACTGTGTTTGACAAGGGTAGAGGAGAACAATTCAACTTTTATAACTATTAAATAAGAGTCAATGCTGAAGGACCCTTTCTTATTGTCATCAAATGTGAGCAGTATAAAGTGCACAAGAGATGTTGAGTATAAACCACAAATGGGCTTTTTTTTTTTTTTTTTACATTTACCTCATTCTACCAAATCTGTTAGTTTCTCTTATTTCTGTTGTCATTTCATCATCTGTCCTTCGTGGCCAGGTGGGCAGCAATATAGTCCCACCAGTATTCTCATTCTCTTTATACACGGAGAGGCCGACATTCGGACTGCAAGAGTTATATTGGCTAACTTCTGTGGTCGGAGCTAAAACTGGTTATTCAATGAGGGGCCATTTTCGGTGACTCGTATTGACTATCCGGTTTATTTTTGGCCAATTTAAAGATAATTGGATTAGTCAATAGTGAATCTTAACAGTTATCTTTAAACCGGTCAAAGACATCCCACGTTATCATGTTGCCAAATATGGCGGCTAATCTGGATTTAGATATAGGCGTCTAGCAAGTTATATCAGGCAATATAACCGGCTGTCTGCTAGCCACTAACCTGGAGTATTCACAGCTGGTTATCCCCCATTGAATATAGGTGGAAAGCTCGTTAAATGCTATTTAATCGGTCAACAGCCATTCTGGCCTGTTAAATAGCATTATATATCAGGGGTGGGGGATAGGGGAGGGATTTCTATGTAGAACGATTCCACATTGCAATCTGTTTCCTGATGAACTGTTATTTTCTTTGACACAATTTTCTTTTTAACATATAACATTATCCTCCCTCCAATTTGACCCACTTTATCATTGCAATAATTTCTACTTTGGGATCACAGTGTTCCACTGGGTATTTTCCTTCCACCAGGTCCCTGAGATGACTAAAAGACAGGGCAACAACATTAGGAGCTGATAAACCCGCTAATACCTTAATTTTCACTGTTCTAGGGCTCTTAGAATTCTGTGACAAATCTAAACTAAGGCAAAATAATTTTAGATTTTTTAATAAACTAATAACTAATGTTTGTTTGTTTTTTATGAAATTAACTTGGGTTTTATCAGTAAACCTACAAATTTTCCTGTATCCCAAGCTTAAATCACTAAGGGGTATTTTTACTAAGCAGTGGTAGGCACTAATTTTTTTTTTTTTGGTACTCTTTCAAAAAGTACAAAGATTAGGGAACACTCAATGAAGTTGCCTGGAAATACATTTTAAAAAGAAGAGGAGGAACAAGCTCTGGAAATATATTTGCATAGGATGTGGTAACAGCAGTTAGCGTATTTGGGTTTAAAAAATGGTTTAGACAAGATCCTGGACTAAAATTCGTGGGATTAGTAGCAAGGAATCTTACTACTCTTTGGGTTTCCAGAATTTTGTTACGCTTTAGGATTTTGGAATCTTGCTATACTTTGGGATTCTGCCATGTACTTCTGACCTGGATTGGCCACTGTAGGAAACAAGATACGAGGCTAAATGGACCATTAGTCTTATCTAGTATGGCTATTCTTATGTTCTTATGGACCATGAAATCTCCCTGCAAAACAATAATCACATCCAAAGAGTCTTCTTCTTTTGTCAGATATCCATGTAAGATTTCTCTTTGTAAGTCATATTAAAAAATTGCTTTTAGATTTCCTTACTCTTAGAAATAAATAAGTACATAAGTAATGCCATACTGGGAAAAGACCAAAGGCCCATTGAGCCCAGCATCCCGTCCTCGACAGCGGCCAATCCAGGTCAAGGGCACCCGGCAAGCTTCCCAAACGTACAAACATTCTATACATGTTATTCCTGAAATTGTGGATATTTCCCAAGTCCATTTAGTAGCGGTCTATGGACTTGTCCTTCAGGAAACCGTCCAAACCCTCTTTAAACTCTGCCAAGCTAACAGCCTTCACCACATTCTCCGGCAACGAATTCCAGAGCTTAACTACACATTGGGGGAAGAAATGTTTTCTCCTATTTGTTTTAAATGTACTACACTGTAGTTTCATCGCATGCCCCCTAGTCCTAGTATTTTTGGAAAGCGTGAACAGACACTTCACATCCACCTGTTCCATGAATATGAATACTGGAGAGTACCTAGCTTCAAGGGGCTCCTGCATTCATTTTGGGGGGGGACTGAGCAAGCTTGGATATTTGATTTTGAGTGGAGGTTTGTAGGTGGGAAGGAAAGGCCAACATAAGAACTTATCTACGCCTCAAGAGATGTGCATTAAAACACATTAAATATTCATGAACTGAGCTGATTTGCATGTATTTGCATGTAGTCATCTCTCTTCAGTATTGACATTGTATTTTATCTATATTAATATTAATTCAATTCAATTTAGGTCTTACATACTGCTAATATCCCTTGTTATGCATCAAGTAACACAAGCATTTAGCCCATGTTAGCTCACTTTAGTAAACAGGACGCTGTATTTTTACTTTCTTAAAATAGAACAACTATTGCCTCACATTTTAATAACAGGCATACCCACATGTCTTGTGGTCTTTAATGAAATATAACTTACCTGATTCAAGATAGTTTCAAGAATTTTCTGAGCATTTATGCTGTCTCTAATGTCTATTCTAAATAAATAGAATGGAAAAAGAGTTCACGTTATTGCTGGTAGTAACAGAATCAAATTACATGCAGTGTACTAGAGCTGGTCAAGATCAAATTGAAATAACCTTATCCATCCTAAAATCAGGGTTGGTTAAAACACCACTGAGTTTCAAAGCTTAATGTAAGAGTAGAGATGCAATCAAATGCATTTGCCTTAATCTGTGTCTATTTCTTTCTTCCTGGGCATCTGATTTTTGGGGGGCTACTGGCCAGTTAACTTGTCCTCTCCCCTTTTTATGTGTTTCATTTTTATATTACCATTGTTGATGGGGTTTGATGTTGTGCTATTCGTCTTTTGCCCCTTTTGAGATTTTGTTCATTTTTGGTACAACTTTGTATTAGGGCAGTTAACTGTTTGGAACTTGAACACTGCCACGTCTATTCTTTAGACTTTGAATGGCAGTATATTAAACGGTTAGTTAATAAGATTATCTCACTCAATGATAATGATTTTCCTATCTCAGAATATATTCATCAAAATCATATCTTGTTGGAGAAGACAAATAGTGGCAAATTTGAATAAAACGACGCTGCTCATGCAAACAGTTATTTGAGAGAAAAAAGGAATCTTGCTATTCTTTGGGATTCTGGAATCTTGCTGCTCTTTAGGATTCTAGAATCTTGCTACTCATTGGGATTCTGGAATACTACTACTCTTTGGGATTCCGGAATCTTGCTACTCTGAGATTCTGGAATCTTGCTGATCTTTGAGATTCTGCATGCAATTTAATTTTTTAAGAAGCAATCAGCGCTGATAATTGGCCGCTAACAAGCAATTATCAATACTAATTGCCTCTAATTAGAATTTATGCGTACAACTTGATTTGGGATTCCGGAATCTTTCTACTCTTTGGGATTGTGGAATCTTGCTGCTCATTAGGAATCTGGAATTTGGGATTCTGGAATCTTGCTGCACTTTGGGATTCTGGAATCTTTCTACTCTTTGGGATTCCGGAATCTTGCTGTTCTTTGGGATTCTGGAATCTTGCTGCTCTTTGGGATTCTGGAATCTTACTACTCTTTGGGATTCCGGAATCTTGCTGTTCTTTGGGATTCTAGAATCTTGCTGTTCTTTGGGATTCCGGAATCTTGCTGTTCTTTGGAATTCTGGAATCTTGCTGCTCTTTGAGATTCTGCATGTAATTTAATTAAGAAGCAATCAGCGCTGATAATTGGCCGCTAACAAGCAGTTATCAATACTAATTGCCACTAATTAGAATTTACGTGTACAACTTGCTAAGCTTGTTCCATACAGTGGTGCTCATAAATGCTACCACACGGATCTCAAAATGGGGCAAGGCCATGGGATCAACATTGGTGGGTCTTGAGCATTCCTAAAATGATGTTAGGTGTGGGTATTTACACCAGATTTTAATTGGTGAAAATGGCCACGCCTAAATGTTTGTAACAAGGATGGGCGCTATGTGTATTCTGTAAACCGTGCCTAACTTTATAGAATAGCTCTAAGAGCTTTTCTTTTGGGAGGGGGCAAATTTTTCAGCACCATATATAGAATTCCCCCTAATTATAAATATTCAATGGCACTATCCAGTTAAATAATGCTGAATATCTATGCATAGGTCCCAGATAAGTGATTTCAATATCGACCACAGAGAAGGTATCCCACCTATTTTCAGGCTCAATTCCGGTATGAGAAATACAGGGTGGTATTGCGTTAAAGTTCATAAGTGACAGAGTAAATTAAGTAGTAAGGATAAAGAGTTAAGTTTTGTTCAGTTATGGTGTGAGTTTTGTTGTGTTGCAGGGTTCAGGTGTTCAAGTTGGATCATTATGGTATGCCTTTTTGAACAAGTTGGTTTTAATGATTTCCGGAAGTTTGTTAGGTCGTGCATTGTCTTCATGACGTTTGGTAGTGCATTCCATAGTTGGGTGCTTATGTAGGAGAAGCTGGATGCATAGGTTGATTTATATTTTAGTCCTTTGCAGCTAGGGTAGTGGAGATTTAGGTATGTGCGTGCTGATCTTTTTGAGTTCCTGGTTGGTAAGTCAATGAGATCTGTCATGTAAACCGGGGCCTCGCCGTGGATAATTTTATGAACCAGGGTGCAGATTTTGTTCTTTGATTGGGAGCCAATGTAGTTTTTCTCTTAAGGGCTTTCGTATTTCGTTTTTCCAAATATGAGTCTGGCTGTTCAGGAATCTACAAGAGGGGACCAATTCAAAATCTAGACCTTTGCGGAGCTCATGATATAGTGCAGGAGGTAATGGTGCTGGGGCCACTTGATAACAGCAAACATAACATGATCAGATTTGATATAATCTCTGCAGTAATACACACAGGAAATCCAATACGTTAGTATTTAACTTTCAAAAAGGAGGCTATGATAAAATAAGAAGGTTAAAAAAAAAAAAAAAGAAAAACAAACCACCTCAGAAAAGCAGCTGTAAAGGTAAAAAAATTTACATCAGGTGTGGATACTATTCAAAAATAACATACTGGAAGCCCAGACCAGATAGAGTCTATGCATTAAAAAGAGGAAAGATGGCCAAACGACAGTTGGCATGGTTAAAAAGTGAGGTGAAGGAAGCTATTAGAACTAAAACAAAATCCTTCAGAAAATAGAAGAATCTGACTGAAAATAGGAAACAGCATAAAGAATGGCATTTTTTGCAAAATTTAGCTAGGAGATGCGAATGAGCTCTTAGCTCATTTAAATTCTTACTGAAAGTTTAAATGACATTTTTCTTGCAATACCACAGTCAAGATTTTCATACACTCTGGGATGACAGCTGGTGAAAATAAAAAGCTTTTGCCAGGAACAGAGTTCCCTTACATTTGTCTCCTGAGGGGAACTTCCACTCACAGATGGCCCAGTCAGCCTGGTTCCACACACCTCTGCATCAACACAGGGTTAAAAAGTTTTAAAAGCTCCCCTCCCCAAAGCCACACCCCTTTCCTGAGGTAAAGACTCAACCTGCTCATTCCCTCTCTACTCCCATTCCCCTCCATCACCACACTCTTACCCCACTGGCAAAGACAGTGAAATGATATTGTTAGCTGAGGGGAAAGTCCTTTCTCAGATACTGGCTGCAAAGCACTGCTCAGGGACTGCGTCAGGTACTTTCCCAAAGTTGTCTTGTGCAGTTCACACTTATATACATAGGTGATCTTAGAATAGTGTAAACGCATGCTTCTGAGCTTCCCACTGCAATTCCGTTCCCAGCATAGAAAGGATGTGCTTTTGCTACATCAGCAGGAAACTAATCAGGCTGCAGAAACATAAGGATATCAGATATATCTATCATGCCCTGGTACACAATCAGGCTTATTATCGAAAGTGATCACCGGCGATCTTCCGACATAAATTGGGAGATGGCCGGCGATCTCACAAAAGCGGAGAAATCGGTATAATCGAAGCGGCGTTTTTGACAACATCGCCGCTTTCCCGTCGCCGCGCCGGTGAAAGTTCAAGGGGGCATGTCTGCGGTGAAGCGAAGGCGGGACATGGGCGGGCATGGGCGTGGCTACCAGATGGCCGGCTCTTGCGGATAATGGAAAAAAAAAAGCAGCATTAATCAGTATTTCGCTGGGTTTACTTAGTCCTTTAATTTTCACGACCAACCCTCAAAAAGATACCCCAACTGACCAGATGACCACCGGAGGGAATGGGGGATGACCTCCCCATACTCCCCCAGTGGTAACCAACCCCCTCCCATACTAAAAAAAAATAAAAAAACTTTATTGCCAGCCTGTATGCCAGCCTCAAATGTCATACCCAGCTCCCTGACAGCAGTATGCAAGTCCCTGGAGCAGTTTTTAATGGGTGCAGTGCACTTCAGGCAGGCAGACCCAGGTCCACCCCCCCCCCCCCTACCTGTTACACTTGTGGTGCTAAGTGTTGAGCCCTCCACCCCCCCCCCCCAAACCCACTGTACCTACATTTGGTGCCCCCCTTCACCCATAACGGCTATTGTAATGGTGTAGAGTTGTGGGGAGTGGGTTTGGGGGGGATTTGGGGGGGTGCAGCACCCAAAGTAAGGGAGATATGCACCTGGGAGCTATTTGTGTATTTTTTAAATATTTTTAGAAGTGCCCCCTAGGGTGCCCAGTTGGTGTCCTGGCATGTCAGGGGGACCAGTGCACTACAAATGCTGGCTCCTCCCATGACCAAATACCTTGGATTTTGCCAGGTTTGAGATGGCCGGCATTTTTTTCCATTATTGCTGAAAAACAAAACCAACGATCTCAAACCCGGCGAACTCCGGCATTTGGCCGGGCTTAACCGTATTATCGAAAAAAAAGATAGCCGGTCATCTTTTTTGAAAATATGGTTCCGGCCAGCTGTTGCGCCACCGCCAAAATAGATCGCTGGCGACCTATTTCGCCAGCGAAGTTCGATTATGCCCCTCAATGTCTGTATAACAGATGGTGGTATCATGTGTTTCGCTATAAATCTGCAATGGAGCTGGGTGAGGCCAGCTGCAATGAGTTATATCTACTGACTTGATAAGGCTATCAGATTGTGAACGTACAGGGTCATGAATAGTTCAGGGTACTTGCACAATATTGCTAACTGTACAGGTATTATGGTGGAGGGCTATCACACTAGAAGTCAGCTGGCACCATTCTGATCTTGGTACCTTCTGGGGCTGGAGCGAATTGTCTCTGGTGGGTAATAGAATGGGAGTTATCGTCATGATTATTATTACACTGTAGAACTGATACTAATAGGCTGGAAGGAGAGTTGTGATCTGGGTTAGCTAAACTAGCAGAAGAAACAGGAGAGAACCTCTGCAGAAACTCACAGGCAACACAACAGCAGAGGTGATACAGGGAAATGAAGACAAGCTAGAGTTTGCCACTAAATTGGGCAATGCCACTGAATATCCAGTCTGACCAGCCATTTTTGAAGTTGGCAGGAGAGGGGCTTTCTAAGGGCAGAGTTAGGGATGGATTGGCAACTGTGCATGTGCCGGAAATATTCAAAACTGGTGCTTACATAGCTAAGCAACCAAACAGGACCCCATAAATAGCAGCCCTCACTTTGTGTGCTTAAGCTATGTGGATGTTGGCACTGACTATTGGTTGGAACTCGCAGAGCTATCTGTTGGTCTGAAACTCATTCTTTCCCTTCCTTCCCCCAAAGCAGCTTCAATCGCCCTATGAGCCCCTGAAAGCAGGTTCGTCCTCCCCTCCTGCATCTGAAGTATCTCCAATCCTTCCTCCCGCCCCAAAGCAGTTCCAAACCACCTGCTAACATGTCCTGTTGGGCCTACATGCCATTGTTCTGGTGGTCTAGTGGTCCTTGGGGCAGGAGTAACCCCATTCATTGTGGCCTCTCATTGTGCCTAACTGATTTGCAACCTCTAGTGGTAGCCTTGCACTACTTGCCACAAGGACCACAAGACCACCAGAGCCAAAATGTAGGCCTACATACGTACATAATAAGTACATAAGTGTTGCCATACTGGGACAGAATGAAGGTCCATCAAGACCAGCATCCTTTTCCAAAAGTGGCCAATCCAGGTTACAAGTACCTGGCAAGATCCCAAAACAACAAAATACATTTTATGCTGCTTATCCTAGAAATAAGCAGTGGGTTTTCTCCAATTCCATTTTAATAATGGTTTATGGACTTTTCTTTTAGGAAGCTATACAAACCTTTTTAAACCTTGCTAAGCTAACTGCTTTTACTACATTCCCTGGCAACGACTTCCAGCGTTTAAGTGAAGGACTGTTTTCTCCGATTCATTTTAAATTTACTAATTTGTAGCTTCATTGAGTGTCCCCTAGTCCTAGTATTTTTGGAAAGAGTAAACAAGCGATTCACGTCTACCTGTTCTACTCCAGTCAGCATTTTATATACCTCTATCATATCTCCCTTCAGCCGTTTTTTCTCCAAGCTGGAAAATCTTAGCCGTTTCAGCTTTTCCTCATAGGGAAGTCGTCCCATCCTCTTTATCATTTTTGTCACCCTTCTCTGTGCCTTTTCTAATTCCACTATATCTTTTTTGATATGTGATGACCAGAATTGTACACAATATTCAAGGTGCAGTCGCACCATGGAGTAATACAAAGGCATTATAACATGCTCGTTTTTATTTTCCTTTCCTAATAATTTTCCTTTCCTAATAATATCTAACATTCTATTTGCTGTTCTTGCCACCACAGCACACTGAGCAGAAGGTATCAAAGCATCAACAATGACTCTTACATCCTTTTCCTGGTCGGATACTCCTAACGCTGAACCTTGCATCACTTAGCTATAGTTCAGGTCCCTCATTCCCACATGCCTTCTGATGACTGGAGTGAAGGTGGGAAGGGGGATCAGAGCTGCTTCAGGGGGAGGGTGGAGGAGAGATCAGAATTGTTTTGGGAGGCAGATAGGGTGATCAGAGCTCTTCGGAGGTAGAGGGATTGGAATGCTTGGCAAGTGGGAGGGGAGAAATTAGCTTTGATGTTCATGTACTCCATTTATATGGGTCCCAACTGAATATTGGCTGGGACCTGGATATTTAATGCCAGTGCCCCTTAATTAACAACACACTATCCCAATATACACCCTCTTCCCACTCCCTACCTCTACCTTTCTCTTCCCTTACCCACCTTACTTACCTACATTTAATTGTCCACCTCTTTATACACTATATCACAGCTGTTATTCATTGTATGTTATCTTGTAAACCTGTTATATTATGTAAGCTGCATTGAACCTGCTAATAAGTGGGAAAGTGCGGGGTATAAGTGTTACAAATAAATAAAATAAATACTCCATTTATGTGGGTCCCAACTGAATATTGGCTGGGACCTGGATATTTAATGCCAGTGCCTCCACATGGCCCGACATTGAACATCCAGGCTAATTTAGCTGGCTGAATGTTGACTGGTGTGTGTCATCTGCAGATTTGGTCAAATTGGCCTTTGCTATCTTTCCCTGCCCAGACCCCTGAGTCACTCCTCTATTTACTCCTTTCCGTTGAAACCTAGGTATTTATTCTTACTCTTAGTTTCCTATTTTTTAATAGTTACAAATCCACATAAAGATAGTCATGCTTCCTGTTACTCAAACACCTATATTGTTAATTGAATGAAAAATAAATCATCTGTTTTGATCTGTACGAATGGGAAACATATAACTACGAACTTTATATCTTCATTATATAGATGAACATAAGTACTTACTTGGTTGATGAAAATCTAACCAACAGCTCCCCGGCTGTGCTAACATTAAGTGGCACAAGCTTTGTTGTCCCATCTGGGTTCTTCTGTACTCCAACAATTGCATTAAGTTCAATCCAGCCTGATGCTCTTAAAATTTCAATACCTAGACTGTGTGAAAATACACAAGGATGAGGAGTTACCCATGATTGCTTGCGTGGATCTGAGATGCATACATCTACAATGTATTGTCTATAAGAATTATATGTGTGGTTGTTCCCCTGGTTTATATACCTATATTTGTGACAGAGCGTGGGGTTTTTTTTAACAAGAAGTTGTGAACTACAAGTACCATGAGGCAATGGGGTATGCAGTCACCAGCACCAAGCTTTAGGGAAGGAGACAGCAGAAAACCAGCTGTTTTAATCAAGGAGTCCTGTTCCAAAAGACCAGGTGCTCTCAGCTCCACTAATTAACTGTCTCTCCTTAAGGGTCCCTTTTACAAAGGCACGTAGGGGCCTACATGTGTCCAAGGTGCATCTCTTTGAAACTACTGTCTGGCTACCGAGTGTCCCTGGCGGTAATTACATTTTTTTACGTGCATCCTAAAAAGCATCAGAAAATAAATTCTATTTTCTACCGCGTTGTGCTAACCAGGTGGTAATTGGTAGTGTGCGCGCTGACAATTACCTCCCAATTACTGCGTGATACCTTACCATTAAGTCAATGGGTGGCAGTAAGATCTCAGGCTAAAAATGGTTTTAATTTTGCCACGTGTACATTTTCGGCCAAAAAGCCTTTTTTCCAGGCGTGCATCCAATGAACGCCTACACCAGCGCAAGACATTTTTCAGTGTGCCTTAGTAAAAGGACCCCTAAGTGCTACGAGCTGACCTTAAGGTTTTATTTTACTTCTTTGGTGAGGAGGGGAAAGATGTAAAGGGAAGAGAGGCAGCATTCCCTGAGTCTAGAGAGAGGCAGAGAAGGAAAGATGCTGCATTCTCTGGGTCTAGAAGAGTGGAATTCCAAGGACCTGTGGAGTGGCATAATGGAACGGGGCTCCCAAGCTTTCTTGAAGGAGTCCTCGCAGGACATCCTCAGGAAGGGGCAGGGAAACCTGTATTATCGAAACAAGATGGGCGTCCATCTTTCATTTCGATAATACGATCGGGGATGCCTACCTTAGAGATGGTCGTCCTTAAAGATGGTCATCCCCGGTTTTCGGCGACAATGAAAAAACTGAGGACATCCATGTCAAAAACGACCAAATCCAAGCCATTTGGTCATGGGAGGAGCCAGCATTTTTTTTATGGTGGGAGGGGGTTAGTGACCACTCGGGGACTCAGGGGAGGTCATCCCCGATTCTCTCTGGTGGTTATCTGGTCAGTTCAGGCACCTTTTTTTATTTATATATTTTACAATAATTTTTTCAAGCATACAATCTTGAAAGAAAGTGATATATATAATATAAATGCAGAAATCATAATGATATCATCAAATTTACAGAATTCACTCAAGTCCTCAGCTAGGATTCCAAGACTTAAAATAGAGGAGTCAAATTAACACAAATTAGAAAAAAAAAAGTAAATAGCTATTCGCAAAGGATTATGGTGATATAATATTATGTTGACCCAGTTGTTGACTTAGAAGCAATTAGTTTGGAGAGCTGAGGTGGATCAGTAAAGGAATATTTAACATTATCAAGCCTAATAATACACTTACAGGAGTACCTAAAAAAAAAAGTTTCCCCTGCTTGAACTACAGCCGATTTCATTATGAGAAATTGTTTCCTTTTCTTTTGTGTCTCTCTTGAGAAGTCTGGGAACAAGGGAATCCGCAAACCAAGAAATGGTTTCTCCTGATGCTTAAAAAACATCTGTTAGAGCCATTGCTTATCAGGAATTAGGGCCACAGTTGCATCCAAAGTCGCTGGTGTGGCCTGGTGAGTATCCGAGGTCTCAAGAAAGGCTGAAATATCCAAAATCTGTTGTATATTTTGTTTTGGAATTTTTTGAGGTTAGTTTCAGGTATACATAAACTCTCCAATAAATATCTCTTCAACATATCTCCAGGTTTTATCATTGGTATGTAGGGAAAATTAATGAAATGCAAATTTTGATTCCTGGCATAGTTTTCTAAGTTCTCAGACTTAATTCTTAAGCTGGATACATCTTTCAAAAGTGAGAAATGAATATTCTCCAATTTCTTTACGGTTTGTTCAATTGTATTTAGTCTAGGAGTCATTTTTTCAACCTCAGTTTTTTGTTTTTCAATCTTTTGCTCCAGCTCATTTATTAATAAGGAATGTTTAGTTGTAGCAGCTAGAAACATTTGTCTCAGTCGGGACATAAGATCCCACAGTGAATCCAATGTTACCTCCTTAGGCTTGATAGTGAGTTCTGCAGGAAATGTAAATTCTTGATCAGCTTTCCTCTTTCCAACCGCTTGTAGCTAACCCACCAATTCTATAGGCTGGCGAGTCTCTCCTGGAGGTAATAACCTCCCTTCTCCCGCTGCAACGAGCTGGATCTGAGTCCCCTTTGCCGTTGCTACCTCACCACTTTGGGCAGACGCCGACGCACCAGGAAGCAGGGAACTCGCCACCATTGGTTGCGGGGGTGGAGCTCTCTGCTCGGGACTCAAAGTTGTTTCCAATTCGAGGGACGCCGATAGCTCCTCAAACCCCCCAGCGTCTTGCCTCGAAATGGTCCCGGAGTCCTCACCAGTCCTCCGCTGCATCAAGAACCGATCTATCGGTCCAGGAATATGGGAAGGGGTCTGGGGAACTCGGGCAGGCGCCCTTCCTCGACGCTTAGGCATCAATGCAGTAATGCGATAGTGCAGCAGCAAGTCGCGTTAACGTGCAGCCATCTTGGAAATCTTAAGTAGTTCAAGCACCTTTTTGAGGCTTGGTCGCAAGAAAAAATGGACCAAGTCGGCCAAGTGCTTGTCAGGGACGCCCTTCTTTTTTCCATTATCGGCCGAGGACGCCCATGTGTTAATCATGCCCCAGTCATGCCTTCGCTATGCTTCCGACACGCCCCTGGGAAATTTGGTCGTCCCCGCGATGGAAAGCAGTTGAGGACGCCCACAATCGGCTTTCGATTATGCTGATTTGGGTGATCCTGGGAGAAGGACGCCCATCTCCCGATTTGTGTCGAAAGATGGGCGCCCTTCTCTTTCAAAAATAAGCCTGTAAGTCTCCTTCTCAGTGCCAGTTTTTTGGGGGGTTCTAGTAGGATCCCCAAGAGGCACTGTAACGTGGGATAAGAGCATAGAAGGGTCCCACAGCCAAGAGCTAAGATAGAGACACGTTGGTATGGGAAATATGCTGCTGAAGGTCTCCTAAGGGTATGGGCACTGTCAGGGTGCAAAGAGAATTTAATTCCCTGTGGAAATTGTCTAAGCCCTGATATGTTAGTCTTGCTTCTGCAGCCACTACAGCAGCCGGAGAGCTCAGATATGAAGGCAAGAAAGGGGTTATATATGTTTTTCATTCACTTCAAGAAAAATGAGGCTCAATTAAATTGTTTTGAGAAAAGAAGGATGAGGGGTGCAGCTTGCAAGGTAAGAATGTGAAAAACCCCTAAGGAATATCATCAGCAAATGAGAAGGGTTTTTTTTTTACTTCTGAGGTGGGGTTTGAGAAGGAAGTTAAATAGCTAGCCATGTACAGGGCTTTCCTAACTTGGGAAATAAAGGGTTCCTGTGTCATAACCTCTGTACAAATAATGGTTTCAAAGGGAAATGTGTTGAGAGTTGATAAATCAATTTACATATTCTATATAGGTACTTATTTTTTTGAATCTGGGGCAATGGAGATCTATTCAAGTATGGCCAATATTCAATGTCAATAGCAGACTTATTATCTGCCATAATTAGAGCAGCATTATATGCAGTCTAACATTGACTATCAACAACGTCAGATAACTTTTGGGTCTGTCCCAGCTCTGTCCCCGAAGTGGTCAGGTACTAACTGGGTAATGTCATGGTGGTCTGTTTGAATACTTATCGGCAATATCTAGGTAAGTGCTGGTGTAAATCCAGGTAGAGCCCAGTCACTGGATAAGTCCCACTTGATATTGACAGGATTATTATTATTATATCTATCCCTAGCTGAGAAAGGAATTTTTAAAGAGATTTACTGGGATAATGTGGGCTGACTAGACATTGTATTCCTCTAGACATTGTATTCCTCTAATGCATAGAGCACATACATGTAGACACTTTAAAAAGAGAAGCTCCAGTGAACTCTGGTGGATCCTCTTCAACTTCCATCCCACTTTCTGTTGGCGTGCCTCAGGGTTCTGTCCTTGGACCCCTTCTTTTCTCCATCTATACCTCTTCCCTTGGTACCCTGATTTAATCCCATGGCTTTCAATACCATCTTTACGCTGACGACTCTCAGATCTACATCTCCACCCCTGAAATCTCAACCTTGATCCAGAACAAAATCTTAGCCTGCTTGTCCGACATTGCTGCTTGGATGTCTCAACGCCATCTAAAGCTCAACATGACCAAAACTGAACTTCTCATTTTTCCTCCTAAACCCACCTCCCCTCTTCCCCCTTTCTCTATCTCTGTTAATGGCTCTCACATCCTCCCTGTCTCCTCGGCTCGTAACCTTGGAGTTATCTATGATTCCTCTCTCTCCTTCTCTGCACATATTCAATAGATTGCCAAAACCTGTCGTTTCTTTATCTACAATATTAGCAAAATTCACCCCTTCCTTTCTGAATACGCTGCCAGAACCCTTATCCACACCCTTGTCACCTCTCGCTTGGGCAATTGCAACTTACTTCTCACTGGTCTTCCGCTCAACCATCTCTCTCCTCTCCAATCTATCCAAAATTCTGCGGCACGACTTATTTTACGCCAGAATCGTTATACCCATACTAGCCCACTCCTCAAGTCGCTTCACTGGCTCTCTGTCCGCTTCCGCATTCAGTTTAAACTTCTCGTACTGACCTTTAAATGCATCCACTCTGCAGCCCCCCATTACCTCTCCATTCTCATCTCTCCCTACATTCCTCCCCGTGAACTCCGCTCACTGGACAAATCTCTCTTGTCGTCCCCCTTCTCCTCCACCGCTAACTCCAGGTTTCGTTCCTTTTCCCTCGCGGCAACTTATGCCTGGAATAGACTTCCTGAACCTGTACGTCTAGCTCCATCTCTACCTGTTTTCAAATCTATGCTGAAAACCCACCTTTCCACTGCTGCTTTTAGCTCCTAGCCAGTACTCAATTGCCCTCCCCTTGACCCTTCCTTCCATCTCACCCATTACTTCCCTCACTTGTAACTGACTTGTCTGTCTGTACTATTTAGATTGTAAACTCTTTTGAGCAGGGACTGTCTCTTTGTATCAGGTGCTGAGAGCTGCGTGCATCTGGTAGCGCTATACAAATGCTAATAATAATAATAATAATAATAATAATAATAACATGCTTATAACAGAGAAGTGGACCAGTATATATGCAACTGATTATATACAGTATCTCTATTGATTAATTTGTCTTTTAATCATTTTTAGCTTCTCAAATTAAGGGCCTGATATTCAGCTCGCAGTAATCAGTGTTTTGCTGACTGCCAATGGTTTTACTCCCAAACGTTCAATTCTGGAGCATGTCTGGGTTTGCAGAGCCAGATAACACATAGCTGGTTCAGTTTGATATTCAGCACTTATTTAGCTGTTACCACATAAAGATAGGATTGACCTTAATGCTGCCCCATGTATGTAATTAATCTGGCCTGTTAAGTTCTGAATATCAGCACTTAACCTGCCAAGTGCCAATTCCGTACCCAGAATGCTCCCTAAATAGCTCGTTTTCAGTTTTTTGCTTACTGGCTATTTTCAGTTGCAGTAACAGGTTGTGACACTGAAAAATAGGTATGGCCAATATTCAATGTCTATAGCAGACTTATTATCTGGCTATAATTAGGGCAGTCCCACTTGATATCGACAGGATTATTATTATATATATCCCAAGCTGAAAAAGGAATTTTTAAAGAGATTTACTGGGATAAAGTGGGCTGACTAGACATTGTATTCCTCTAATGCATAGAACACATACATGTAGACACTTTAAAAAGAGAAACTCCTGTGAGCATGCTTATAACAGAGAAGTGGACCAGTATATATGCAACTGGTTATATATTATTATTTTATTTATTTGTTGCATTTGTATCCCACATTTTCCCACCTATTTGCAGGCTCAATGTGGCTTACATTATTCCATAATGGTGATCGCCATTTCCGGAATGAGAAATGCAAAGTGGTATTGCATTAGGTTCATAAGTGACAGAGAAGGGCATAATCGAACGGGGCCGGCCATCTATATGGCAGGCCATCTATTTAGTTGGTGCCGTAAAGCGCTGGCCACAACCGTATTATCGAAAAAGATGGACGGCCATCTTTTGTTTCGATAATACGGTTGGGGCCGGCCAAATGTCAGAGAATGCCAGGTTTGAGATGGCTGGCATCGGTTTTCGCCGATAATGGAAACCAAAGCCGGCCATCTCAAACCCGGCCAAATCCAAGGCATTTGGTCATGGGAGGGGCCAGCATTTGTAGTGCACTGGCCCCCCTAACATGCCAGGACACCAACTGGGCACCCTAGGGGGCACTGCAGTGGACTTTAGAAAAAGGTCCCAGGTGCATAGCTCCCTTACCTTGGGTGCTGAGCCCCAACCCCCCTTCAAAACCCACAAATGTACACCACTACAATAGCCCTTAGGGAAAAAGGGGGGCACCTACATGTGGGTACAGTGGGTTTCGGGTGGGTTTTGGAGGGCTCCCATTTACCACCACAAGTGTAACAGGGTGGGGGTGAGCCTGGGTTCGCCTGCATGAAGTGCACTGCAGTACCCCCTAAAACTGCTCCAGGGACCTGCATATTGCTGTCAGGGAGCTGAGTATGACATTTCAGGCTGGCATAGAGGTTGGCAAAAAATGTTTTTTGTTTTTTTAATGTTGGGAGGGGGTTGGTGACCACTGGGGGAGTACGAGGAGGTCATCCCCGATTCCCTCCGGTGGTCATCTGTTGAGTTGGGACACCTTTTTGAGGCTTGGTCCTAAAAATAAATGGACCAAGTAAAGTCGGCCAATGCTCATCAGAGCCGGCCTTCTTTTTTCCATTATCGGCTGAAGCCGGCCATCTCATGAGCATGCCCCCGTCCCGCCTTCGGTACACTGCCTACACACCCCCTTGAAGTTTGGCCAGCCCTGCGATGGAAAGCAATTGAAGCCGGCCAAACTTGACTTTCGATTATAAGCAGGAGAGTGACTTAAGCTGTCAAGTATGGAGAATTCATTTCCAGAATAAGAAATAAAGTGGTATTGCGTTAAAGTTCATTAGTGACTAAGTAAATTAAGCAGTCAAGTATAGAGAGTTTGGTATACAGTATCTCTATTGATTAATTTGTTTGATTAATTTTATTGATTAATTTATTTGATCAATTTGTCTTTTAATCATTTTTAGCTCTCAAATTAAAGGCCTGATATTCAGCTCAAGGTGATCAGTGTTTTGCTGACTGCCAGTGGTTTTACTCCCAAAAGTTCAGTTCTGGAGTATGTCTGGGTTTGTAGAACCAGCTAACACATAGCTGGTTGAGTTCGATATTCAGCACTTATTTAGCTGTTACCACATAAAGATAGGATTGACTTTTATGCTGCCCCATTTATGTAATTAATCTGGCCTGTTAAGTTCTGAATATCAGCACTTAACCTGCCAAGTGCCAATTCTGCACCCAGAATGCTCCCGAAATAGCTCATTTTCAGTTTTTTGCTTACTGGTTATTTTCAGTTGCAGTAACGGGTTGTGCCTCTGAAAATGAGTGGTTAACCCCAAACAGTTGATGTAACCAGACAGGAGCCATTTCTGGCTGGGATGAATCACTTTGAATATCAACCCCTATGTAATTTTAACATATTATGGCAGAAGAAATGTTTAACCGCAGTAAATACTTACATTCTGGATAAGAGTTTCACGTCACCCTTGCAAAACACTGATAGGGATCCATTCTCCAATACTTTCACTGATAATGTATTAATGCTGAAATCTGAATGAATAAAAAAGAACAGACTTAAAACAAGGATTTGCAAACTTTCATGTGTTTCCAACCAATTTTATAAAATCTTTGCAAAGGTAAAGAAATTAAACTTCCTGGCTTTTAAAAGCCAATTTTCCATTTAATCCCAGCCACGAGAACTGCTTCCAGTTAACCTGACCTACTGTTGAAGCTTCATTTTGATGTCAATTCTACGTTATTTTGCATGTTTCTTTCGGTACTATTTTCTCTTCATTCCAATTTTTTCCTTGGCCCGTGCTAGGGATAGAAGAGGCCTGAGACTGTATCATTAATTACAATGGCCCCAAGTAGGACAGGGATAAAGCTGATCTATTTAACTTGTGGTTTGTGCAAGATTTGTGCTAATGTTTTATAAAGACACATAAATTCTTAATCTGTGTCCACATGACCTCCCCATCTTGGCAGCTGCGGGTGGCGCGGGGGTTCATGTGCATGGGGGGGGGGGGGGTTGTTGATTTGCTTCAGGTGGGGGAGGGGGTGTTTGATGTGCTTCGGGGTGGAGGGGGTGTTTGATGTGCCGGGGGAGCTTGGGTGATGCGCCGAGGGGGGGGGGGTTCTGTGGTGTCGCACTTGTAGTTTTTCGATGTGCCGCTACCTACCACTGCTCCGAAGTGGCAGGTAGCGGCGCACTGACAGCTGATTCCCAAACGGGGAGGAGCGTGTTTCCCTACTTCTCCCCCTGCCTGGGAATCAGCTGTGAGTGACATCATCCTGGCTACAGAGCCTAGCTCAGCAACTCCAGGAGCCACGGACACAGGCAGTCCCACATTAGAACGTTGGTGGTGAGAATTATTATATAGGATGATGATTAACTAAGCACATAATATTTCTTGTTGAAATTCAAATCGACTTCTAAGAAAACTTCAAAAATATGCATTCTAAAATAAAACCCAGAATAATCTTTCAGAGTATGCGCTGCTTATTATACTCTAAAATAACCAAACATGTTTTATACACTGACTGCATGATCAATACTTGTGCAAAAATCTTGATAGTGTTGTAGAATTTTCACTCACTCTAATGGGGAAAAAGGCATCAAGAGAGGGTCAAACAAAACTTTTTTCAATTCCAGGTTGAGAATATCCAAGTTATTCATAAAAACTACAAAAAAAGTCAACAGATTAAGTTTACAGTTTAGGATAATAGACCAAAGCAATAGAGAGAGAGAGAGAGAGAGAGAGAGTGAGTCACTTCTGAGGACATCAACACAACATGCAAAACAACTCAGGTTTCTCTGAAACTCCAGTGGCTACTGGAACTCTGCACTGCTTAAAGGACAAGAAACTTTGGAGTAAATATTGATATTGAGATGTTCCTGCCTACTTAAATCCCAATCAGTGGATGTCCCAGGATATTGAGTGACACCCGCACAGGGCCACTGACTATTCCCTCTGACCGCCATGGCACTGGGTGGTCCATGGGCAGAGACAGGGAGGATTTGGCACCCCTGCTGGCAGGACTGTAGGTGGAGGACTCCCACACAGCTTAGAGAGATCAGTGATGCTGAACGTTAGCTCTGATCATTGCAGCAGTGTCTGGTTAGTGGCAGAGTGGTTCAGGATGGAGTTGGGGCTGAACGAAACGTTATCCTGGCACCGCTAATATTCACTGCCGGCACCTGGATACATCTCTGGTGCACGTAGCAGGTGCACGTTAAGTGGCTTTCTACGCATGTAGGTCAATGGCTGGAGATAAGGTCTCAGACCCAAAATGGATGTGCGCTAATTTTTATTTTGCCCAATGCCCAATTTTGGCAAAAATTTAAAAACGGCCCTTTTTACAGGCGCGCTGAAAAATGGATCTGGACGCCCAAAACATGTGCCTACACAAGTGCAGTCCATTTTTCAGTGCACCTTAGTAAAAGGACCCCTGTGGGGGGTTTTTGCCACTGAGTAGCAAACTTTGACATTGTTTTATGAATTCCAAGGAACCTTTCTTTCTTTCTTTCTTTCTTTCTTTCTTTCTTTCTTTCTTTCTTTCTTTCTTTCTTTCTTTTATACTTACAATGTTCCATTTTTTTCGCTTTACATTCACCATTCACAGGAGCAGATAAAGCAAACAGACCCAAGAAAATGGCCAAACTCCACATTTTCAACATCTTTGGTTTTACTTTCTGGACACTGCAGCAGCCTGTTGGAGATAAAGGTGGGGGGGGGGGGGGAACCTATCAAAATTGTATTAAGCTAACATCATAGGATTGCCAGCTAGTTCCAGATTTTCATAACAACCTCATCTAGAATATTAACAAGGAAAAGAGAGCTTCAAGAATATACTGGTAATGGAGTAAAACCATTACTGGAAACTCTTTGTGATAGTGATAGAGAGAAATTATGTTATTATTCTTTAATGGTCAATTATTGCCATAATAGAATTCACACTTAGGGCTCCTTTTACAAAGCCCCGTAGTGATTCCCATGCAATAATTTTGATGAAACCCATAGGAATTGAATGTGCTTTGTCACATTTGCCACACCGGGAATCACTTCACAAAATTTCACCTTCTAACTTTAGGTGACCTTGCTTGAATTGACCCCAAAGTGGAAATGGTGTGCACTATGAGGAAATACAAATCACTATTTCAGAAACAGTGTAAAATCTTTGCCAGCAGTGAAAGCACCACAGATACACGAACCATGAGAAGTACTACACATGCAGAAATCACTGTGCCTGTGAAAATGAGTACACAAAGTCAGAGAAAGGGTGTGTACCATGATGAGAAACTGGCAGACTGACAAAATGGCCGGAAAAATATGAAATTTTCCACAACATCATGGAAAATAATATGATGCAAGAATTTTGAAGCTTTTGAAAGGGATAGAGAGATGGATTATAAATAGAAAAATTAACATGATTTATTTCACAATTCCATTTCATTCTAGTTTTAGTAGATTCATTAAAACAGCATTTCAACATAGCTGAAGCCAAGTCAGCCATCAGTGAACTGTTTGACTCAAATATTTATAGCAAAATAATCTGCATCTTCTTTCCTTTCTGTCAAGCACCAAGATCTTTGAGTTCTTGAAAATCCCATCTGCAAAGGACATGACTGGAAAAATTACAAAAGTGAATTATTATGCACTATACAATGGTCTGACTACAAAGGGCCTGCAGCAGCTCCAGTTGATTCAGAATGCAGCAGCAAGACTCATAGAAGGTTGCAAGCGACATGACCACATCACACCATTTTTGCAAAAATTCACTGGCTACCACTACAATACAGGGCTAAATTTAAAACTCTATGTCTGATCTTCAATGCCCTGAAAGGAAACAGCCCCGAGTATCTGAAGAATAGGATGATCCTCCACACACCGCCAAGGACACTAAGGTCCTCCCAAGGACTTTCACTAACTACACACTCTCCAAAAGGCATTACACGATGTGGTACCCGCAAGCTAGCCTTCTCCGGAGTAGCCCCCACACTCTGGAATGCATTGCCTGAAAGGCTCCGCTAAACACAAGACTACCTCTACTTCAGAAAGCAGGTGAAAGCTTGGCTCTTCAACCAAGCCTTTAATGGAAGAAGTAACTAACTTGTTAGTCTCATTCATACACACACACACAAGGATTGACTCGGGCTGCACATACTGCAGCGGGACATGTTTATCCACTCCTACCCTAGCTGAGATAATATTTAACCATCTGTCTGACCTCACGTGCAACTTTCTTCAAATCAATCACCTTCCTTTCTTACTCATCTATATGTTACAACCTTGCCTTACCCTTCACTACCAATTATTATTATTTTTTTTTCTTACATTTGTAAACCGTGCTGTCCCACTCATAGCAGGTTCAATGCGGCTTACATATTATATACAGGTACTTATTTGTACCTGGGGCAATAGAGGGTTAAGTGACTTGCCCAGAGTCACAAGGAGCTGCCTGTGCCTGCAGTGGGAATGTTCTAGTACATATTGTGTTGTCATTGCAAGTAGTATACCATGCCATACTTTGTATTGTTTGAATATTTTTACTTCTCTAATTGCCTACTACTCATGTTTGATCTATTCTTACTGTGAATTCCTTTTTAAAAGGCGGTAAATAAACATAATGGAATCCTGTCCAGAAGGAAGGGATCCTCAGAAGTTTAGCGGAGATTGGGTGGCAGAGCCGGTGTGTGTGTGTGGGGGGGGGGGGGGGGGGGGGGGGGGGGCAGGGCTGGTGGTTAGGAGGCGGGGCTAGTGCTGGGCAGACTTCTATGGTCTGTGCTGTGAGGATGGCAGATACTAATCAAGAAACAAAAAATTAGCAAATCTGTTTAGAGCAATAAATTAAGAAACTTGTAAATAAATGCTCTAAACAACAACAAATATGTCACTGCTGTATATGTAAAAGGTAATATCTTAGAAGATATTAAATAAAGGCCTCACAAGCCTAGGGTACCAACTCAGTGGATACACCTATAAGGGCTTACATCATAGGCCAACCACCACCTCCGAAAAAACCTGCAGAATGTAATCACTGTGTCCATCTGCAGTAAAAAACGGAGGGTGGTGTAATAGTAAATACCTACACAATATGCACAAGTAATATCTTAAATATGTATTATCGGAAAGATAATAATCAAGACAATAGGAGCTATATCATGGGAACATCATTCGGGACAGTCTGAACTGCAAAAGATGAAGTATTTAGCTTCAATCAAAAGGCAGATAGTTCACATCCATATGGCATCTCGAATCTTGAATGATAGCGAAGAAGCTTCAAAATGTTCCTACGAAGTATGGTTAGAAAGGCACTCTCAATCACTCTCAACAGTTGTAGAATTCTCGCTGTTTCGTTGCTTCATCAGGAGAGGATATGCATAAACATTTATCTTCCATATTGCATACAAAACAAGTCAAAATGGTGAATGCTTATAAAGACACTCCGACGGGTGCACATTTTAATGAATTGACGTCACTTCCTGCAAAGTCTGATCTCGAGACAATCAATTAAAGGTGTTTAATCCTCAATCAATTAAAATGTTAGTAAAAAAACTTCCCATTCCATTGGGCCATTCAGACCATTGGGAAATGTTGTATGTAAATGATATATCCATCTTTGTTCTTTTTGGTGTAAAACCCTGGAAATATCACCTCGTCTACTGTTATCCTGTATTTGCTCAATCACTGTACAGCATAGCTGATCAAACATATGTTTTTCATGAATGCAGCGTTTTATACTTTAACAAGACTGATGAAAACAGGAAGCTTGAAAAAGAATGGCCTGGATTGCTCAGGTTCAGATTCACCCAATATAAATAGTGAGGATAGTGTACTCAGGAAAGTCTGTGCAAATAAAAACTTAACTTTGCAGGCTACGTCAATGCAAAATAATTCTCAATTACATATTTATTTATTTGTGACATTTTTACCCCACATTAGCTCGAGAGTAACACAGGTTCAATGTAGTTTACATAACAAACAAATGATTATAAATGATATATATTAAAAACTATATAAACAGTTTAACCATGGTCCTCCTTCCACGAGGGGGCCAGGACTAACCCTGCTTAGTTTTAGCTGTCTCCATCCAAGGTATGGGATCCAAACCACCTCTCCTCTGTCAGGCACTCATCCCGGTCTGGCTGCTCTCCGGCTGGCCTGAGCCTTTTTCCTGCTCACGGCAGGGACACACAAAAACTCAGCATTCTCATAGTTTCTTGAAAACATAGGTTTTTATTTTCTCAAACCCCTTTTCTTCAATGCAGCCTTCGTCTTCACTTAGTTTCATCACCAACAATGAAAGATTCAGTTCAGGTTTTCACATTCACCTTCTCAACACAGTTCAATCTTAATTCAGAATACCACAAAGCAGTAAATCCTTGCCATGTTCCCAACTGTAGCATAACCCTCACAGGCGCTATCTTCTAGCCTCAGATAGTTAATGGGTTAGCTTTCTCCACCAGCTCCTTCCCCACTGTATGATTTTCTCCTCTCCAACTGTCCACAGTTTAGGCCATACTGACGCCACAAAACCCTTTACCTTTCCTGCTGGAGTCTGAGCAAGACTACTACTACTACTAGTACTACTACTTATCATTTCTATAGCGCTACAAGGCATACGCAGCGCTGCACACCATACACAAAAAGACAGTCCCTGCTCAAAGAGCTTACAATCTAGATAAGAAATGAGACAGACAGAACAATTAAGGGTAGGGGAATAAAGAGGTGAGGATAAAGGATAGGGCAAAAGTGAGGGTACTGAGTAAGAGAGTCATGGTTAGGAGTCGAAAGACCTGAGACCTCCATGCACTTCTCCTCCCCCTCTTCCCCTACTTCCTCTTTATCCTATTCCATGTCTTCCTCCGTCCATGGTTCCCCCAGCTCCTGCTCATTCCCTTGATCAGAACTCATTTCCCAATCATTCACTCCTCCCTCCATTTCCTGAGAGTCCTTTGAGATTGTGTTTGGCTGTTTTCCAGTGTTTTCAGTATTAGATTACCCAAGTGGATACACTGCCCATACTGTATATTAAAGTGAGTCCTGCTGGTCTCCCAGTGGTTTCTGGGGATGGTAGTTTCTTCCCCTAACTAGTGGTTTCACTGGCGTTTTGGCCACTAGAAGGCGAACCTTTTGTCTAGAAGGAATTCTCCGAGGACAAGCAGGCTGCTTGTTCTCACTGATGGGTGACGTCCGCCTCAGCCCCTCCAATCGGAATCTTCACTAGCAAAAGCCTTTGCTAGCCCTCGCGCGCCGATGCGCACCGCGCATGTGCGGCCGTCTTCCCGCCCGAAACCGGCTCGTGCCGGCCAGTCTTCTTTTCTCCGCGCTCGGTACGGTTGTGTTTTGCCGTTCGTGCCCCGAAAAGTCGACCTCGCGCGTCGTTTTCGACTCGTTTCTGTGAGAAACTTTAGAAATTGTTTCGGAAAGACCTCTTTTGGTTTTTCCCTTCCTGTAGTTCGAGTTTTTTCGCCCCGGTAAGTTTTCTTTCGTCGTCGGGGTAGGCCTTACTTAGGCCCCGGTCGAAATTTCCTTTCCTCTATTTTTCTGGTGCCAAATTTCACCATTTCGACTTTTGATCTCGCCGGCGTGATTTTTCCGCCCTTGACATCGAAGCCTTCCAGCGGCTTCAAGAAGTGCACCCAGTGCGCCCGGGTAATCTCGCTCACTGACAGGCACGCTTCGTGTCTTCGGTGTCTGGGGGCCGAGCACCGCCCTCAGGCCTGTAGTCTGTGTTCCCTTTTACAGAAGCGGACTCAGGTAGCGAGGTTAGCCCAGTGGAACTTTTTGTTCTCGGGCTCTTCGTCGGCATCGGCACCGGGGGTATCGAGTGCATCGACGTCTTCAGCGTCCAGACCTTCATCCTCGGCCGCCAGTGCATCGAGTGCATCGAGGCATCGACCCTCTGCATCGGCGCTGAGACATCGGACGACTGTATCGACGTCGGTGGTACCGGGACCTCGTCTGCTGATGTCGTCGGACGGTGGTGCTTCGTCTGGAGTGCAGGTGAGGGCTGTCCATTCCCCTGCTGGTGGCGGTGAGCCTTCGGGTGGGTCTCCCCCTACCCTGAGGGCTCCTGCGGTACAGCCCCCCCCGAGATCGACTCTCTTCGGTCTCGGCCCCGAGGAAGAGACGGCTGGATTCTACGTCCTCCTCGTCGGTGCCGGGAAGCGCCGGTGACGTGCTTCGCAAAAAATCTAAGAAGCATCGACACCGGTCTCCTTCCCGTGTCGGCACCGAGAGCTCTGGGTTGCCGAGGGAGTCGGCACCCAGCAGGCATCGGCACCGAGAGGACCGCTCACCCTCTGTCCAAGAGGTGTCGATGCGCTCCACTCTGGACAGCCCGGAACAGCCTCCACGCCCGGAACAGGTTCTGACGTCGACGCCTGCATCGACTTCCATGCCTTTTTCTGCAGCCGCTCTGAACGAGAGCCTCCAGGCCGTTCTCCCAGAGATTCTGGGAGAGCTGTTGCGCCCTACCCCTCCGGTACCGACGGTGCTTGCGCCACTGGTACCGTCAAGCTTGGCGCCGGCTGGTCCATCGCCCGGGGTGAGGTCGCCGGCGTCGATGCCGCGTGCGGTACCGACTTCCGTCGCCTCCCAGGAAGGCTCCCCGACTACGTCGGCGGAGGGAGCTTCACCGATGCGGGCGAGGGAGTCTACCTTTCGACGCCCCCATCGTGGACGTGGCTCCACGGAGTCGAGCCGGGCGCGGTTGCAGACACAGGTTCGTGAGCTTGTGTCTGACACCGAGGGTGAGGCCTCGTGGGAGGAAGAGGAAGACATCAGATATTTCTCTGACGAGGAGTCTGAGGGTCTTCCCTCTGATCCCACTCCCTCTCCTGAAAGGCAGCTTTCTCCTCCTGAGAGTCTGTCTTTCGCTTCCTTTGTCCGGGAGATGTCTACGGCCATCCCCTTCCCGGTGGTTGTGGAGGACGAGCCCAGGGCTGAAATGTTTGAGCTCCTGGACTATCCTTCTCCGCCTAAGGAAGAGTCCACAGTACCCATGCACCATGTCCTGAAAAAGACATTGCTGGCGAACCCACATTCCCAAGAAGATCGAGTCCCAGTACCGGATCCATGGGGACCCAGAGCTGATGCGCACCCAGTTGCCTCATGACTCTGGAGTTGTGGATTTGGCCCTAAAGAAGGCTAAGAGTTCTAGGGAGCATGCTTCGGCGCCCCCGGGCAAAGACTCTAGAACCTTAGACTCCTTTGGGAGGAATGCCTACCATTCTTCTATGCTCTTGGCCAAAATTCAGTCCTACCAGCTCTACACGAGCATACATATGCGGAACAATGTGCGGCAGTTGGCGGGCTTGGTGGATGCGCTCCCCCCTGAGCAAGCCAAGCCTTTTCAGGAGGTGGTCAGGCAGCTGAAGGCGTGCAGAAAATTCCTGGCCAGAGGGGTGTATGACACCTTTGATGTTGCGTCCAGGGCCGCTGCTCAAGGTGTGGTGATGCGCAGGCTCTCATGGCTGCGTGCCTCCGACCTGGAGAACAGACTCCAGCAGCGGATTGCGGACTCGCCTTGCCATGCGGATAACATTTTTGGAGAGAAAGTCGAACAGGTGGTAGAGCAGCTCCACCAGCGGGATACCGCATTCGACAAGTTCTCCCGCCGGCAGCCTTCAGCATCTACCTCTACAGGTAGAAGATTTTTCGGGGGAAGGAAGACTGTTCCCTACTCTTCTGGCAAGTGTAGGTACAATCCTCCTTCTCGACAGCCTGTGGCCCAGGCTAAGCCCCAGCGCGCTCGCTCTCGTCAGCAGCGTGCGACTCAGCAAGGCCCCTCGGCTCCCCAGCAAAAGCAAGGGACGAGCTTTTGACTGGCTCCAGCAGAGCATAGCCGACATCCAAGTGTCAGTGCCGGGCGACCTGCCAGTCGGAGGGAGGTTGAAAGCTTTTCACCAAAGGTGGCCTCTCATAACCTCCGATCAGTGGGTTCTCCAAATAGTCCGGCAAGGATACACCCTCAATTGGCCTCCAAACCTCCAAATTGTCCACCGGGAGCTCAGTCTTACAGCTTCCAGCACAAGCAGGTACTTGCAGAGGAACTCTCCGCCCTTCTCAGTGCCAATGCGGTCGAGCCCGTGCCATCCGGGCAGGAAGGGCTGGGATTCTATTCCAGGTACTTCCTTGTGGAAAAGAAAACAGGGGGGATGTGTCCCATCCTAGACCTAAGGGCCCTGAACAAATACCTCGTAAAAGAAAAGTTCAGGATGCTTTCCCTGGGCACCCTCCTTCCCATGATTCAGGAAAACGATTGGCTATGCTCTCTGGACTTAAAGGACGCCTACACGCACATCCCGATACTGCCAGCTCACAGACAGTATCTGCGATTTCAGCTGGGCACACGTCACTTCCAGTACTGTGTGCTACCCTTTGGGCTCGCCTCTGCGCCCAGGGTGTTCACAAAGTGCTTGGCTGTAGTAGCAGCGGCACTTCGCAGACTGGGGGTACACGTGTTCCCATATCTCGACGATTGGCTGGTGAAGAACACATCCGAGGCAGGAGCCCTGCAGTCCATGCAGATGACTATTCGCCTCCTGGAGCTACTGGGGTTTGTGATAAATTATCCAAAGTCCCACCTTCTCCCAGTGCAGAGACTCGAATTCATAGGAGCTCTGCTGGATTCTCGGACGGCTCGCGCCTATCTCCCAGAGACGAGAGCCAACAACTTGTTGTCCCTCGTCTCGCGGGTGCGAGCGTCCCAGCAGATCACAGCTCGGCAGATGTTGAGATTGCTGGGCCACATGGCCTCCACAGTTCATGTGACTCCCATGGCCCGCCTTCACATGAGATCTGCTCAATGGACCCTAGCTTCCCAGTGGTTTCAGGCTGCTGGGGATCTAGAAGACGTGATCCACCTGTCCACGAGTTTTCTCAAATCCCTGTATTGGTGGACGATTTGGTCCAATTTGACTCTGGGACATCCTTTCCAAATTCCTCAGCCACAAAAAGTGCTGACCACGGATGCGTCTCTCCTGGGGTGGGGAGCTCATGTTGATGGGCTCCACACCCAAGGCAGCTGGTCCCTCCAGGAACGCGATCTGCAGATCAATCTTCTGGAGTTGCGAGCGATCTGGAATGCTCTGAAGGCTTTCAGAGATCGGCTGCCCCACCAAATTATCCAAATTCAGACAGACAACCAGGTTGCCATGTATTACGTCAACAAGCAGGGGGGCACCGGATCTCGCCCCCTGTGTCAGGAAGCCGTCAGCATGTGGCTCTGGGCTCGCCGTCACAGCATGGTGCTCCAAGCCACATATCTGGCAGGCGTAAACAACAGTCTGGCCGACAGGTTGAGCAGGATTATGCAACCTCACGAGTGGTCGCTCAATTCTCGTGTAGTGCGACAGATCTTCCAGGTGTGGGGCACCCCCTTGGTAGATCTCTTCGCATCTCGAGCCAACCACAAACTCCCTCAGTTCTGTTCCAGGCTTCAGGCCCACAGCAGACTGGCATCGGATGCCTTCCTCCTGGACTGGGGGGAGGGTCTCCTGTATGCTTATCCTCCCATACCTCTGGTGGGGAAGACTTTGCTGAAACTCAAGCAAGACCGAGGCACCATGATTCTGATTGCTCCTTTTTGGCCGCGTCAGATCTGGTTCCCTCTTCTTCTGGAGTTGTCCTCCGAAGAACCGTGGAGATTGGAGTCTTTTCCGACCCTCATCACACAGGACGAAGGGGCGCTTCTGCATCCCAACCTCCGGTCCCTGGCTCTCACGGCCTGGATGTTGAGAGTGTAGACTTTGCCTCTTTGGGTCTGTCAGAGGGTGTCTCCCGCATCTTGCTTGCTTCCAGGAAAGATTCCACTAAGAGGAGTTACTTCTTTCTGTGGAGGAGGTTTGCCGTCTGGTGTGACAACAAGGCCCTAGATCCTCGCTCTTGTCCTACACAGACCCTGCTTGAATACCTTCTGCACTTGTCTGAGTCTGGTCTCAAGACCAACTCTGTAAGGGTTCACCTTAGTGCAATCAGTGCATACCATTACCGTGTGGAAGGTAAGCCGATCTCAGGACAGCCTTTAGTTGTTCACTTCATGAGAGGTTTGCTTTTGTCAAAGCCCCCTGTCAAGCCTCCTACAGTGTCATGGGATCTCAATGTCGTTCTCACCCAGCTGATGAAACCTCCTTTTGAGCCACTGAATTCCTGCCATCTGAAGTACTTGACCTGGAAGGTCATGTTCTTGGTGGCAGTTACTTCAGCTCGTAGAGTCAGTGAGCTTCAGGCCCTGGTAGCTCAGGCCCCTTACACCAAATTTCATCATAACAGAGTAGTCCTCCGCACTCACCCTAAGTTCTTGCCAAAGGTTGTGTCAGAGTTCCATCTGAACCAGTCAATTGTCTTGCCAACATTCTTTCCCCGTCCCCATTCCTGCCCTGCTGAACGTCAGCTGCACACATTGGACTGCAAAAGAGCATTGGCCTTCTATTTGGAGCGGACACAGCCCAACAGACAGTCCGCCCAATTGTTTGTTTCTTTTGATCCCAACAGGAGGGGAGTGGCTGTAGGAAAACGCACCATATCCAATTGGCTAGCAGATTGCATTTCCTTCACTTACGCCCAGGCTGGGCTGGCTCTTGAGGGTCATGTCACGGCTCATAATGTCAGAGCCATGGCAGCGTCGGTAGCCCACTTGAAGTCAGCTACCATTGAAGAGATTTGCAAAGCTGCGACGTGGTCTTCTGTCCACACATTCACATCTCACTACTGCCTCCAGCAGGATACCCGACGCGACAGTCGGTTCGGGCAGTCAGTGCTTCAGAACCTGTTTGGGCTTTAGGATCCAACTCCACCCCCCGAGGGCCCTGTTTGTTCTGTTCCAGGCTGCACTCTCAGTTAGTTGGTAAATTTTTTAGGTCAATCTCAGTTATGTCCTCGCCGTTGCGAGGCCCAATTGACCATGGTTGTTGTTTTGAGTGAGCCTGGGGCTAGGGATACCCCATCAGTGAGAACAAGCAGCCTGCTTGTCCTCGGAGAAAGCGAATGCTACATACCTGTAGAAGATATTCTCCGAGGACAGCAGGCTGATTGTTCTCACAAACCCGCCCGCCTCCCCTTTTGGAGTTGTGTCTTCCCTTCTCTTTGTCTTGCTACATATGAGACTGGCCGGCACGAGCCGGTTTCGGGCGGGAAGACGGCCACGCATGCGCGGTGCGCATCGGCGCGCGAGGGCTAGCAAAAGGCTTTTGCTAGTGAAGATTCCGATTGGAGGGGCTGCCGCGGACGTCACCCATCAGTGAGAACAATCAGCCTGCTGTCCTCGGAGAATACCTTCTACAGGTATGTAGCATTCGCTTTAGTGAAGGAGAGTCATTACATCTAAAGGGAAAACATCTCCCCCGTCCCTGTTTCGGCAGTACCGGAATTAGACTCCTTTCAGACCCCTCACATACCCCCCTGCTTAAGTGATTGCTAGTATTCTCTTGTCCTTCAATAGCAATCTGAGATAATACATCTGCATTTGTCAATAGCTTCCCTGCCCTATGCTCCACTTGAAACCAGTAGGGCTGCAAGACCAGATACCACCGAGTGAGTCAAGCATTGCTATTCTTCATATGCCCTAACCATTTAAGTGGTGCATGATCAGTCACTAGGGTAAAGATTCGCCAATCCAAATTGAAATAACACATCTGTATAGCCCATTTGATGGCTAAACACTCCCTCTCTATTGTATATTGTAGAGTATCGGGTTTCATGCGGAAGCAACTTTCGACTCAGATACATGAGAGGGTGTTCCTGCCTCTCATGTACCTGAGATAATACCGCACCCAAACCCACACCTGAGGCATCAGCCCGCAGAACAAAGGATTTGGAAAAATCAACTGCTTTTAATAGGGGTTCTTGGCACAGGGTTAGCCTTAACCTATTGAATGCCTCTAGCCTCTTATCCCATTGAAGTCTATTTGGAGCCTCCTTTTTAAGCTTGTTTGTTAGCAGAGTAGCCCTAGATGCAAAATGAGGTATGAAACGTCGATAGTATACCACTAATCCCAAGAAACTTCTCAATTTCTTCTTGTTCCTGGGGCATGGGAATTCCTGAATACTCTCTACTTTGTTACACAGGGGGGTTATCTGCCCATCTCCTACCCTGTATACCAGATACTTCACCTTCTTTTGGCCGAAGCGGCACTTTTGAGGATTCAATGTCAAACCTGCTCGCCAGAAAGCCCCCAGCACCTCCCGAACCCGTACAACATGTGAGGGCCAGTCTTCACTATGGATCATTACATTGTCTAAATATGCAGCAGCGTATACTTGGAACCTCATCCAGGAGGCGCTGGCACAAGGCCGCAGCCAAATTAAGGCCGAACGGCATCCTCCTAAACTGAAAAAGACCAAAGGGAGTTGAAAAGGCAGTCTTAGGCCGGGCCTCGGCCGTCAGGGGAATCTGCCAATATCCTTTGGTCAAGCCTAGTGTGGATAGGTACTTGGCAGTTCCCAACCGGTCTAGGACCTCCTCAATACGCGGCATCGGATAGGCTTCGGGAGTGGAAAGGACATTGACCTGCTGGAAGTCGATGCAGAACTGCCAAGTACCATCCAACTTGGGAACCAGTACAACCGAACTTGACCAAGGGCTGAATGACTCCTCAATAACCCCAAAACCAAGCATCTCCTGAACCTGATGAATGACTTCCTGTTTTTTTTTGGGGGGGTGAGACCCAGTAGGGTCTTTGCTTGACCACTTTGCCTGGCTCTGAAATGATATTGTGCATTATGAGATGCGTTTCTCCTGGACAGGGAGTCAGAACATCTCGAAATTCGGCCCAAGAGTTCTTGAATTTTTTTCTGCTGTCCATTGCTAAGAGTAGCAGCAATTTGGGGCTCCCCAGCCTCAAAACTTTCTGTAATCTGGGGGCCTAATTCTTCCTCTGACTCTGCTACCTCCTGGCTCCACAACCCTCTCCTCTCTTGCCAAGGCTTTAAAACATTAACATGGTATGTCTGTTCCCTAGCTTGCTCATTTTTCACCATGTAGGTTATGGGCCCCAGCTTTCTCTCTATCGTAGCTAGACCCCTCCAGTTACTTGTGAATTTATAGGGAGAATCTGGTACCAATATTAATACTTTATCTCCTACCTCAAATACCCTCTCTACACTCTTTCTATCGTAATACACCTTCTGATAGTTCTGACTCCACTCCAATTGCTGTTGGGCACAGTCACTCAGCCTACGTAACCTCTCCTTCAACTTTACCAAATAGCTAGCCACATCACGGTCCTCCTTTTCTGAGAGTACCCACTGCTTCTTTAGAACATCTAACACCCCTCGGGGGTGGTCACCCATACATTAACTCAAATGGGGAGACTCCCAGGGAGGCCTGAACATTCTCCCTATATACATAGAGAGGAAAGGAAGCAACAGGTCCCATTCTTCATGGCAGGAACCCAATCCCTTCCTTAACAACAGCTTTAAGATTTTGTTGAATCTCTCAACCAGACCATTAGTTTGAGGGTGGTAAGCAGCAGTTCGGATGTGATGTATACCGAAAGCCTCCCACACTTGAGCTAAGGTATGCGAAAGGAAGTTTGTTTCCATATCAGTAACTACCTCCCTTGGGAAACCCACCTCACAAAATATATGAATTAGCTGTGAAGCAACTACGAAGAGGCATTGCCCAGGGATACCGGGTTGCCATATCCATTACCACTAGAATATATAAAAAAAAACCTCTCCTGAATCTAACGATAGGCCCAATCATATCCATGGCTAGGCAGGTCACTGGGGTTCCTATGCGGGGTAGTGGTCGTAATGGTACCCATCCCGAGATCTGCTCGGACACTTTCTGACACTGGACACAAGAGTTACAAAACTGCTCCACCCCTTTATACACCCCGGGCCAATAAAATCGGTTAAGTACCTGTATGAAGGTATTCTGAGCTTCTTTATGCCCGCCTAAGGGATGGTCATGAGATAACCATATCATTAAGTCCCAAAACCCCTGAGGTATCACCAGTTGTTTCTGGGGTTCTGCTCCTGTCCCTACACGAGCCACTCTAAACAATAACCCCTGTTGCTCAGTTAGGCTGCTCATCCAACTCCACGTACAGATCAGAACGTTCTTTTTTTTTTCGGAGAGAGCTGATAATATGTGAGTTATCTATATAGGAACTCTTTTCAACACAGCCCTACTACATCATGATAAAAATAGCCAGGAGACGTTTCCTGATTTATGCGACCCAGGACGAAAGTCCTGGAGATGTGAAGAAAATGGGCTTGTTTTTATTACAAAAATAGAGTGGAGGTGTAGGATAATAGCACAGTGTGTTGAGAACTGGGGGGAGCTGGGTTCAGTTCTCACTGCAGCTCCTCCTGATCTTGATCGAGTACGCCCATTGGATAATTTTATTTATTTATTTGCTGCATTTGTATCCCACATTTTCCCACCTATTTGCAGGCTCAATGTGGCTTACATTATATAGCAATGGCATCACCATTATCTGAGTAAGAGGTTCAGCATATTGTTACAATTAATGTACAAGAATAACAGGTAGGTAGGGAAAATATAATGATAATACATAACATACATGATGAGCTCTGAACCATCAATAGCCAACCAATTATTGATAATTGGCACTCATTAAAACTTGCGAGCGCATCTGGATGTGCGCTATACTAGAAGGCACAGTGGTTAACTCCCACGGTGCATATCTCAAAATGGGGCGTGGCCATGGGTATGACAGGGCGTACTGAAAAGTTGCATGTGGAATTAGAGAATACCACCTAACTGCGCCAAAAATGGACACCAGCATTTACACTAGGTTTCAGCAGGCGTAAAGTCTGGCGTCCAGAAGTGAGGCGCGAGATCTACCCTAACCGCTGTTCTCTATAAGGTGCACACCTTTTAAAGAATTTGCTTAGCGCTGAATTTTTCAGCACCACTTATTGAATCCCTTTCTTAGGGGGTCTTTTACTAAGCCGTGGTTGCGAAATTAGCTTGGCGTCTTGGCGTTTACCACCAACTGATTTCTGCCACGAGCCAAGAATGCTACCGTGGCTTAGTAAAAGACTCCTTTCAGCCTTCCGTTGTGCTAGCTACAAAACTCAGATTGTAAGCCCACTAAGGAAAGAGATATTCCCTGCGCGACTCATTTTCTGCCAAAGTCGCTATGCCCACATTAGCCCTCTCCTCAAGTCACTTCACTGGCTCCCTATCCGTTTCCGCATTCAGTTTAAACTTCTCTTACTGACCTATAAATGCATTCACTCTGCCGCTCCCCAGTACCTCTCCACTCTTGTCTCTCCCTACGCCCCCCCTCGGGTACTCCGTTCTGTTGACAAATCTCTCATCTGTCCCCTTCTCCTCTACTGCTATTTCCAGACTCCATTCCTTTTATCTTGCTGCACTTCACGCCTGGAATAGATTTCCCGAGCCTGTGCGTCTAGCCCCCTCTTTGGCCGTTTTCAAGTCCAAACTTAAAGCCCACCTCTTTACCACTGTTTTTGACTCTTAACCACTGCTCACTTGCCCTGTCCTTTTATCCTACCTCTTTATTCCCTTACTCTTAATTGTTCTGTCTGTCTGCCTGTCTTATCTAGATTGTAAGCTCTTTGAGCAGGGACTGTCTTTTTGTGTTTGGTGTACAGCGCTGCGTATGCCTTGTAGCGCTATAGAAATGATAAGTAGTAGTAGTAGTAGTATCAATGATGAAGCGTGGAAAACTCTCCCTCTCGTCCTGCCCGCTCCCAGGCATATCGCAGTATTTTGTCAGACTCCTACTCCCTGGCGAAATAAGGGAACCTCTCTAACAACTGTCCCGGGTCACCTGGAAACTCCCCCTGAGCTAGAAGGTCCCTTAAATTCCCCCTTCTCTGCTCCTGAGCCATTTTCTTCTGTTGAGAGCTCATCCTTGTTTTCCCCGGACCCCCAAGGATATCTCCGTGAAAAGGAAAAACCTGTGACAATGGCATTTCAGGGATTTCTGCCTGTTTCTCTTGAGCTCGGGTGGCCACTAACACCTGCCATCCCCCAATGCACTGTGAGAAAGAGGCCCAGTCTCGCCCCAGAATGAGATCCTGTGGGAGCTGCAGAAGCACCGCCACCAAAACCCGATGGATCCCAGCCTGACGCTTGATCTCCACCTGCCTGACCGGGTATTGGGAAGTGGCTCCATGTATGCATTGAATGGACACTGACAGGTCACCCCCTTTTACCTTTCTCCCTTTCTTTCTCTCAATCTGATCCACAGAGCTTGGGAGCACATAGTTTGATCCGCCCCAGAGTCCAACAGCCCTTCCACCGGGGCACCCCTAATCTCCACCCACTTGGTGAACCGTGGTCCTTTTTGTGAGGAGGAGTGAGAAGTTAGGCCTAACTTAGTCATACAATCCCTTCCAACAATGCCCCTGTCGCCCGCAGCGGTAACATATTCTTTCCTCCCCAACCCACCTCTCTTTACTCAACAGGGAACCTCTGGGAGCTTTAACCCTAGACCACTGCGAGACCACCTCTTGACCCCCTGAATACTGTGACTCCAGAAAACACTCCATCCATTTGATAGCTTCTTCTAGAGTCTCATACCCTTTCCTCACCAAATTCACCTTTATCACCTCAGGAAGAGCCTCCAGGAACTGTTCTAGTACCAGTTCTTGCATAAGTTGAGCCACTGACCTCTTGTCGGGCTCCAACCATTTTGTAGCAAAGTCCATAAGCTTCTGCGACAGGGCCTTCGGGGTGTCCCCCTCAGACTACCTCCAGCTTTGGAATTGACGACGATAAGTTTGTCTGTTTACACCATATCGGTCCAAAATAGCAGTTATTAACTTGGCGTGGAAGGAAATAATCGAACGTCGCCGGCGAAATAGATTGCTGGCGATCTATTCTAGCGGCGGCGCAACAGCTGGCCAGAACAGTATTATTAAAAAAGATGGTCGGATATCTTTTTTTTTTCGATAATACGGTTTGGCCCGACGAAATGCCTTGGATTTCGATGGGTTTGACATCGCCCGGTGTGTTTTACCGCGATAATGAAAAAAAACTGCCAGCGATCTCAAACCCGGCGAAATCCAAGGCATTTGGCCATGGGAGGAGCCAGCATTTGTAGTGCACTGGTCCCCTTCACATGCCAGGACATCAACCGGGCACCCTAGGGGGCACTGCAGTGGCCTTCATAAATTGCTCCCAGGTACATAGCTCCCTTATCTTGTGTGCTGAGCTCCCCAAATCCCCCCCAAACCCACTCCTTACAACTATGCACCACTACAATAGCCCTTAGGGATGATGGGGGGCGAAGGGGGGCACCTACATGTGGGTACAGTTATTTGGGGGGGAGTTAGAGGGCTCACATTTACCACTACAAGTGTAACAGGTAGGGGGAGAATGGGCCTGGGTCCGCCTGCCTGAAGTGCACTGCACCCACCAAACACTGTTCTAGGACCTGCATACTGCTGTCAGGGTGCTGGGTATGACATTTGAGGCTGGAATACAGGCTGGCACAAAAGGTGTTTCTTTTTCTTTTTTTGTGTGGGAGGGGTTTGGTGACCACTGGGGGAGTACAGGGAGGTCATTCCCTATTCCCTCCAGTGGTCATCTGGTCAGTTGGGGCATCTTTTTGAGGCTTGGTCGTGAAAATGGAAGGACCAAGTAAACCCGGCGAAATGCTGATTATCGCCGGGTTTAATTTCTACATTATTCACGAAAGCCGGCCATCTGGTAGCCACGCCCATGCCCGCCCATGTCCCGCCTTCGCTTCACCAGTGACACACCCCCTTGAACTTTCATTGGCGATGCGAAGGGAAAGTGGCGATGCTGTTAAAAAGCCAGCTTTCAATTATACGCTTTTCGCCGCTTTTGCAAAATCGCCGGTGATCTCCCGATTTGTGTCGGAAGATCGCCGGCGAAAAGTTTTGATTATAAGCTGGATAGTCTGCTACTTCTCCCGGGGATAGGCTCCGAAAAGCCGCCAGGTCTTCTCCTGACAGTGCCGGAGCCAGCCGGATTGTCCACTGCTCCTGTGGCCAGGCTGCGGCTAGAGCCACTCGTTTAAAAGTTCCCAGGTAATTCTCAATATCATCGTTCTCTGCCAGCTTACCCCAGGATAGCAATTTACATTCCCAGGTTTTTCCGGGTCCACGAGAGCCTCTGACTCCCGCTTCCTCTGATAGAGTACCCCCTCTCCTCTGCATCTGTCCCGTATGCATCATCTCCTGAACCAAGTCCAAAAGGGGCTGTTGTTGAGCTCGAGAGGCTGCCAACGATTCCTCCATAAGTTTCTGAGCCATTTCTTGCTGCTTTTGGATTTGGTGGGCCATAAATGACAGCAGCTCCTTAGGATCCATGCTCTCTCTCCGTCCAGTAGCCCTTAAAAGAAGGATTGAAAAAACAACAACCTCCAAGTGTGTCTTTCCAACAGCTTAGGTCCTCCAGAGAAACCCCCCTTCCGGTTACCCACACACAATCCGATGCGAGAGATCCAAGATGGTGACCTGAATGGAGGAAGACGAAGCAGCTCCTAAGCCCGTCTTATTACCTTTTCTATATTTAATTAAAGAAATGCCTAAATGGAGAGGAAGGCAAAGGCCAAGCCCTGCGGCGTCTTCCTCACCTTTAATCGGGGCTATGGATCGCTTTGTTGTGCCAGGAATTCAGGGAGGATGTGATTCTTCGCTGATTGTAGAAACGGAGAAAGGAGAAACATTTCCACAAGAAGAAGTAAACACCACACTCAGCCCCGAGCTGAGGTATTCGCCGCCAATGCCAGCGTTCGTGCAGGAAGCATATGTGCAGATTTCTACACCTCCCGAAGAGGTGGAAGTAGTTGCTGCAGCCGGGTCAGACTCCTGCAATCGATCACAGATTGTCCCGATGGAGAAGGGCAGTGACCAGCATGGCGACGGCGTCTCTGAAAGAAAATCTAACGAGTTGGAGAAGAAAATTTTCGAAGCTCCTGAGTATTCTTCAGCAACACTCAGTAAGTCTTCTCTTTTGCCTAAACCCTCAACCATTACTCTCGAAACAATATGGGAAGCACCTTTGACTTTGGAAACGTCTTTTTCTCAGAAACTGTTATTCCTATCCCAGAAAATACAAGCTCCAAATGAAGCCATTTTTAAAATTGAGAAACAAATTAAAGCTATAGAAGAAAAACTGAAGAAAATGTTAAAGACATTAAAATATCTCAGCAGATACAAGTAGATATTATAAAAGAAAATAAATGGCTACAGACTAAAGTGGAAAACGTAGAAAACCAACAAAGATCAAAGACTCTACGAGTAATAAATTTTCCTAGACAAGAAATGGTGGCATCTTTGCTGACTTTTAAAAAGTATATGTTTGATATCTTAAAAATTCCAGAACAGGCTTGTCCACCAATATCTAACATCTACTATTTACAGCCATATAAAAGATCAATTATAGATGGACAACTTGAATCTGAAGGAATTGAACCAGTAATTGAGACTTTGAATCTTTCACAAATAATAGAAGCTGATAATTTGGGTTTGGAACCACGATCTCTTATTGTAACATTTGTTCTGCAACCAGACAGGGACCGGGTGTTAAAACAATTTTTCAGACATAGGAAAGAAACTTTTTTTGAATTTCCAAGTATGAATATACCCAGACGTTTCCAAAGTAACACAAAAGAGACGTCAAAATTTCCTTAAATTACGTCCCACTGTGTTTCAGATGGGAGGTTTATTTTGGTTGAAGTTTCCCTGCAAATGTGTAGTGAAGCTGAATTCAGTAAAATATATTTTCTTTGATCCTCTGCATTTAAACTCATTCTTAGAATCTAAGAAAGTAATTACCCCACACTTAAATTCAGAAACAGTCCCGACATCGACTCCTTAGTTAACAAGATTATAATCCTGTGTACCTCCTCTTCAGGCCTCTGGATAGAGTTTAAATACTATTATTACTTTATATCATGCCATATTTCTCTCTCTTACTTGTGGACTAACATAAGAGGATTGTGAACTGTTACCAGTATTTTTTTTTGTTTGCTTTCTATTATTGTGAATATAATCTTCTTTTTTCTGTACAAGATATCTTCTTGGATTTTAATATAAAATATAAATAAAGAAATAAAAAAAAAACCCCACACACAATCCTTCCCCGGGTTCTGTATATGCTTACCAGAACATGGAAAGGTATGTGCTTCTTTTACTGGCGGGTTGTCCAATCAATCCCACCACTGCCACCATATGTAACCAGGGTCCTCCTTCCACGTGGAGGCTAGGGCTTACCCTGCTTAGCCTTAGCTGTTTCCCTCTAAGGTATGGGATCCAAACCACCTCTCCTCTGTCAGGCACTGGTCCCGGTCTGGCTGCTCTCCGGCTGGCCTGAGCCTATTTCCTGCTCATGGCAGTGTCACACAAAAACTCAGCATTCTCATAGTTTCTTGAAAACACAGGTTTTTATTTTCTCAAAACCCTTTTCTTCAATACAGCCTTTATTCTTCACTTAGTTTCATCACCAACAATGAAAGATTCAGTTCAGGTTTTCACATTCACCTTCTCAACACAGTTCAATCTTAATCCAGAATACCACAGTGCAGTAAATCCTTGCTTTGTTCCCAATTGTAGCATAACCCTCACAGGCACTATCTTCTAGCCTCAGATAGTTAATGGGTTAGCTTTCTCCACCAGCTCCTTCCCCACTGTATGATTTTCTCCTCTCCAACTGTCCACAGTCTTGGCCATACTGACGCCACAAAATGATGATATGTGAAGTTTCTTCAGTATTGCTGAGGTGAAAAGATACCTTAAACTCAGCCTGTTCCTTACAAAGGGATCCTGTCAACATGGTAATGTAAATATTGACTTCCTGATACTTACAGTTTAAAGCACTGGATGTGAGAGCTCAGATAACTGAGATTCCAGGGACCTTGCCCCACGGGAAAAGGAAATCTAGATGAATTTTTATATTTAGAAGAAATTAAGATATTTTGTGTACCTTGAAAGAAAATTTTATATTTACATCATTAGGAGTTAAGGTTAATTATCCACAAATACTAATGTGAAAGACAGTTTTTTTGACATATAGTTAATTTATGTAGGGAAGGAAATAATTTTTGTAAGAATCACGGCAATCTAAAAAGTGTTTTCCCCTATGCAATGCCTGTACTTTTATGAATAACAGAGTTTATGCAGAGTACCGGATTTCTTTATGCCATGGTAAAGGAATCTAGGAACACAGCTGATTATGCTGTGTTTGTTTGTTTTAATAAAGCCTGTGAGTTAGGACAATTAAGGCTGTAAATATTTATAGGCACTGGATAGAGGGGATTTCTAATTTCTAATTAGTTTTTTGTGCGCAGTTGTGCAATATTAATTCATGGTACTTGGAAGCGAATGGAGTAACTGTGACAGAACTGTAGGGACACTTTGGGGAAGATCTGTGTGAGAGAAATATGTGGATGGCGATTTTTGCTGAGAGAGGGTTGTGTTGATGGTGGGTAATTGTGATTTGTTGTGGTTCGTTGGTTGCCATTTTGAAGGTTGTGATGGCAGTGTGGCAGAGATGGAAAAGAAAATAAGATGATACCTTTTTTATTGGATATAACTTAATACATTTTTTGATTAGCTTTCGAAGGTTGCCCTTCTTCCTCAGATCAGAAATAATCAAAGAACTGTGTTTTAAATCCTGATGTGGAGATGAGCCCAAGTTCAGGCCTTTTATAGGCATAAGTTGTTTTTCTGGGAGAATGATTTTGTTTTTGTTTAGCACCTGTTGTCTTGAATTGAAGTTATTTTGCTGATGCTGCACTGTTAAACTGTTCAACTGAGTTCCTTCCTGTGTTTTGTTTGAAACTGCTATATTCTGCCTGATTTTCTAGCTGACACCTCTGAGAGTAAAATATATAGAAGGGTAAAAGGCACGTCAGGGTTACACCAACTTGTATTGACTCCAACTTGTCTGCCCTCCTTCTAGGTAACTAAACACAAGTCTATACAGTAGCTAACAGTGTCCACCACTGATACACATAAACTGTATTTATAAATTACTAGAAGAAGGAGAGTCAGAAGGCTGTTGATATGAGAAGAAGCATTTTATTATAACTTACCAATTATGGGTATACTGGCATATGATAATTTCCCTCAATCAATTAGGGATCAAATATCAATAACCTGGTGTTGGTAATAATAGTAATTGAACAATTACACTAGCGGTTCACTATTAATTCAAATAATGTTATAATTTTTATAATTTTTTTAACTTGCAGTGCTCAGTAATGCTGTAGTGCCTTAACCACCATATGTTTATGGAACAGGTACTCAGCCACCAAACATCACAGCACTATCCCTTCCTCTCTTCCCTTTCCTGTCTTTCATATAATACAGGCAGTTGTTTTTCACATATCTTTGCTGGATTGATGCGCGGTTTGAGTCACTGTCCATATCACCCCTGCTTAGTGCATTGTGTTTAAAAAACAAAGTTCCTTCTTTATTGCCTTTTGTTGACTAAACTACAAACTATATATATAATCACATCTCTTCTTCATTTTCTATGATCATATTATAAACTCATTCTTAAACATGGTTATGTTGAAAAATAGTTTTCAGCTTACCGGGAGAGATCACACCGCTCGCACCTCCCTGTCTTGATGAACCAGAGTCTAAGCAAGACCCTCTAATATATATGTCATATCCCTGATAATTAACGGATATTACATCATTTTACATCACGTTATTTTAAAGCGACAACCATTCTATTTCTTTGTTTAAACCCTTGAGGTATACAGTGTCCCATGTATATATGAATCTTTGTTCAAGCCACGTAAGAACTGAAGTGATATCTCCTCCCAAACGTAGTTGCACTCGAGTTAGCACAACATATTTTAATTCTGATTCTGAGTGGCTCATGTCCTGCCAGTGTTTTACTAACCCGGATGTTACTAAGGTGCTCTCATAAGCGCAATTTTACTTTTCTGCATGTATGCCCGATATATCACTTTGTGCACGGGCAGCAAATGGCATAAATTGCCTGGGCCGTATTGCAGTTAGTTTGATAACGCAAATCAAATCTTCTACCAGTAGCAGGAGTAGGTCACGCTGGTCACATTCAGTGCATGGCTGCCATATATGCAGTTCTGACAACTACTGTGTCCTCTTTCTGCTGATGCCGGCTGATCATGAATCTGTCTAGATATAGAGAGAAACTCCCCCATATTCCTGCCCCTTTTGTACGCTGTTCGCGGTCTATTCTTAAACTGTGGATACAATTGTAAAACCGGCCAATGTTTTTGTATGATCTTTGCAATTGCTATGTCTGTAGGAGAAAACGGCAATACACATTGCATAGATTTCATTGATGTCATGGGTTGTGAACATGGGTTAAGAAGCCACTCTCTATGAGCGTTATGTGCTCTTTTCCGTGCTTCTTTTAACACTTTGTTCGGATATCCCCTCTGTTTAAATCTATTTGTCATTAATTTGGCATGATGCATAAAAGATGTTTTTTTCATTGCACAGGCACTTTACTCGGAGGAACTGAACAACTGGAATTCCATTCTTAAGGGGTGTAGGATGATGGCTGGAGTAATGCAATATTGCGTTCCTATCTGTAGGTTTTTTAAACAACGATGTTTTTATTTCTTCTTGATGTAATTCAATATGTATATCCATAAAATCTGCTGCTTCGTGACCTACAGTCGAAGTAAATTTAATATTAGGGTGACATTCATTAAGAGTGTTCAAAAAAATCTCTGATCTGACAAGCTGCTGTTCCACATAAAAGTTATGTCATCTATGAAACGATGCCACAGTACGACATTTGAAAAAAACCTGTGAAGTGTAAATATAAGATGTTTCAAATTGAGCCATATATAAACAGGCTACCGTGGGAGCTACAATAGCTCCCATGGCCACTCCATTTAATTGAAGAAAATACGTGTTTTCCAAGCAAAAATAATTTTGACACAAAATTAGTTCTGCTATAATATTCAGAAATTGCTTTTTTTCAATGGAGATTTCTAAATCATTTATATATAGGTCAAGAATCTGCAGCACCGCAGAATAAAGGGGAACTTTGGTTTTTAAACAAGATGCACTAAGCAGGGGTGATATGGACAATGACTCGAACCATACATCAATCCAGCAAAGATAAGTGAAAAACAACTACCTGTATTATATGAAAGACAGGAAAGGGAAGAGAGGAAGGGATAGTGCTGTGATGTTTGGTGGCTGAGTACCTGTTCCATAAACTGAGCACTGCAAGTAAAAAAATTATTTGAATTAATAGTGAACCGCTGGTGTAATTGTTCAATTAATATGATAATTTCAGTCAAATCAGATAAAATCAAGACAGTTCTCAAAGCTTTTCTCATAGAGAGTGGTAAACTGGATGCGAAGTGCGATTCCATAGTATAACTTCTCTAACTTCTATTGATTACATTTCTCATTTATATACTCTTTCAATCACGTGCTTTTGCGTCATACATATCCCTGTAAATCTGTCTTCTTGTATAGATACTAATTAGCGTCAGCATTAATTTACTTATTATCAGCATTTATGATTTTCCTTACAATCAGCACTTTATTTTCCCGTAACTTGCTTAATTTAACATTTACAGTAATTTCATTTATCAGCAGTTCATTTGGGTCATTCTCACTTTTGACATTAATGTCCCTAACCACATGTTCTTGTTTGTTCCCCACCTGTTCAATAACTTTTAAAATTCCCCTAAATTTACTAGGTCTATAACCATTTTGTAATGAGATCATATTTCGGTTCCTTATTAAACTGCTTGCAATCCAGATTTCCTTCCTTGTTGGTCTGTGTTACTAAGGCCTCGAGACCATCTGTCTCATAAGCATTTCCAGTAAATGTACTCACTTGCAAGCAAGATACTGTTTGACCATTTAACCTTTTGAGGCCTAGCACAGCACACAATTGTACAGGTTATTGATCAGCCTGTACTATGGTCATATGGTCCTGTCTAGCATGGCCCATATATTCCATATTATTAACAAAAACCTTTCACCTTTCCTGCTGGAGTCTGAGCAAGACCTTAGACCTCCATGCACTCCTCCTCCCCCCTCTTCCCCTATTTCCTCTTTATCCCATTCCATGTCTTCCTCCGCCCATGGTTCCCCCAGCTCCTGCTCATTCCCTTGATCAGAACTCATTTCCCAATCATTCACTCTTCCCTCCATTTCCTGAGAGTCCTACTGGTGTCCCAGTGGTTTCTGGGGATGGTAGTTTCTTCCCCTAACTAGTGGTTTCACTGGCATTTTGGCCACTAGAGGGTGAACTTTTTGTTTAGAAGCAATTAGTGAAGGAGAGTCATTACATCTAAAGGGAAAACTTCTCCCCCCGTCCCTGTTTCGGCACTACCGGAACTAGACTCCTGTCAGACCCCTCACAACAGATTATAAAGTTCAATAAATAATGCTATAACATTAGCTTTGTAAAACTGATATAACATATGTGGTGAATTAACCTCATTTAATTATATTTTGTACCTTTTTCAATACATATAAGAGTTTGATTTTTTATCCACTACCTGGATCATCAACCAAAATGAATCATGATACATACATAATCACAGCCTTAATTTTAAGAGTATGAATAGAAACATTTTTGCTTTGATTTTATTCTTTCATTCTGTGGATGCTGCACGTCTGCTGTTGGAATGATGGCCAGCAGTCGGGGTTCTTGAAAACACAAGGTTAGGGGCGCACACAGCCCCAGATTAATGGGTGTTTTCAACGCAACTGGGAGGTTCTCAACGTTAGGGAGGGTGATGAGTGAAAACAGGGCCATGCCTAGGGTCTCTGGCGTCCCCCTGCAGACTATCATTTCCCCCCCCCCCCCCCCCCGTCTGGCCACAAGATGCAAAGGAAATAGGAGCTGAAAGATGGAGTGCATCTTTGTGGGATTACTCAACAAATAGATCACAAATAATTTTTTATGATTTTTAACCGTGAAAATGATCGCTCACCACTTGCCACACTGACAGGAATTGTCAGCAATATTCTTAGAAACAAATTGCTATACATTGCAAAATAAGATAGCAGATGTAAATTCTCAAAGTGGACATATTCTAAACGCTAAAATGAAAATAAAATGATTTTTTTCTACCTTTGTTGTCTGGTGACTTTCTTTTTCTGATCATGCTGGCCCAGTATCTGATTCTGCTGCTATCTGTCCTCTTAACTCTGTTTCCAGGGCTTCCTTTCCATTTATTTCTTTACTTTCCTCCTTTCTTCTTCATTTCTTGCTCTATATCCATTTCCAGCAATTTCTCCTCTCTCCCTGGGTCCTGACCTCCCATCCATGTCCATCCTTGTCCCTCTCTGCCCTTCCCTCCTCCATCCATAGCCAGCAATTCTCCTCTCTCCCCTCCCCTCCATTTCCAGCAATTTCTCCTCTCCCTGGGCCCTGCTCTCCCATCCATGTCCATCCTTGTCCCTCTCTGCCCTTCCCTCCTCCATCCATAGCCAGCAATTCTCCTCTCTCCCCTCCTCTCCATTTCCAGCAATTTCTAGTCTCCCTGGGCCCTGCCCTCCCATCCATGCCTCTCTGCCCTTCCCCTTACCTCAGCTCCGTGCCGTGGGGCCTTTAAATCTTTTACCTCCGGTCACAGCAGCGTCAGTGAAAGCACTGCCGACGTCTTCCTTCCCTTCGCGTTCGTTGGTTCCCTCAGTGTCCCGTCTTTTTCTGACATCAGAAGAAGGTGGGACACTGAGGGAACCAATGAGCGTGAAGGGAAGGGAGATGTTGGCAGCGCTTGCACTTACGCTGCTGCGACCGTCGGAGCCTCGGAGGTAAAAGGTTTAAAGGCCTCGGCGGCGCGGAGCTCAGGTAAGTGGCGAGGGTAAGCACTGCGGCGGCGCCCTCCAGAGGTCGGCGCCCCCCTGTGGTGCTTACCACGCTTACCGTATTGGCACGGCCCTGAGTGAAAAGCTATTTTGATCCAGTCAGCTGCAGCAATGTGCTATCCTGTTCACTTTTATGCCTTGGGCTCTGCCAGAGAGATGTGTTTATGATGAAATAGAAAATAAGATATTGTTGTAGAGCTAAATATGAATGGGAGACTCCAAATAACATTACAGAAATGGGGACAGAATAGACAGAGGAAGGTAACACCTTGTATAGGTTGAAGCAAAAAAAGAAAAACCCATAGAGTCTTTTGCCATTTTCTCAGCAACCTCTTTGAATATTAATGAGAATTTTATACACTTATTTAGTCATCGTACTTACAAATTAATATTTAAACAACATTTAGTGCTCTGTTTACTAAGATATACTAGTGTTTTTAGTGCACAATTAAAAGTAGTGCATGCTAAACACTAGAGACACCCATATATTCCTATAGGTGTCTTTAGCATTTAGTGAGCACTGAAAACACTAGTGTGCCCTTACTGCTGATTAGTAAACAGGGCCCTTAATTATCTTAAGCTATGTTAATGTTACTTTAATTTTTTATCGTTATTACCTAGCGATTTTTGTGTATTAGAAATGTTTGAGCTAAAGCACGATACCATAATGTCATTTAAATGATACAATTAACGATGTGTCAGAATTTTGCTGTGTCACTGTGACTGCTCAAAGTGTCCATCCCAAGCTTTAACACAGGCCTTCAGTCGCTTTGGGAAGTTCTTAGCAGGCTTGTTGGCTGCTCCCTGTGGCAGGAAGTTCGTATCCAATCAGTTCACAGCTGTAAAGTGATGTCATCAGGGAAGCCCTGCAGGGAGGAGGAGTTGGGACAGCAGCCAGCCAATGAGAGTCCATCTTCAGGGAGATGGGTGTTCTAGGATGTCAGCCAGCCAATAGAAGGAAGCAGCAGGAACAGCTGGGGGTGGAACCAAGCCCGTGTCCCACAGACGCTGTTTCTTTGATGGACCCTTAACTTCCTTGCATTTTTGGTAAGTCTTCATTACTTTTCTGCTTTACATTTCACTCCCCCCCCCCCCCACCAATTTCTTGCCAGAAAATGTAATTTGAAAAAGAAACATATGTGGCACGACTTTCATACACGCAAAGAAGCTGCGTGTATGCTGTTATACTATTTTTTTCGTGCTCCATCTTCTCTGCCTTGATTCCACGGTAAAGGTAGGGACTGCTTTTATGCATGGGGGTCGGAAACGGTAGTGCATTGTATCACATTCACATTATAATAAAAATTAGCTGATTTGCATTCCGTTTTCGTTAGCTGCTACCGTGACAGAAAAATGGCTTGGAGAACCCATTTGTGCATGTTCCGGTTTACTACTTGCATGCTAAACTGGCTAGAACTAGTTTAAAAACCACGTTGTTGGCTCGTTCAGTTTAGTGCATCTGACCCTGAGTCCAGCAATTGCATAAGGATTGTTTGGGTGGAGCTTGTGATAGGCCTCCAACATTGTTCCAGCACTGTGAAGTCATTAACACCCTCCTGACATGTTCCCATCACCTCTGTTTGGTTGTGTGTTACCCATTTTGTTTTTTTTTCTCTCAATTAATGGTAGTTTTTACAGCCCACACATTTTTGAATGTGTGAAAATCGCTGGGTGGTCACACTACAAAGTCTATAACTTCACCATGTTGAGAGATAACCTCATTCCAATCCGCAGATAAAGGTAGGTGGAGTTTGGAAAGGGAGAGATAAGGGTTGCACTGTTCAGTTAACTGACAGCTGTGGCGGAAAGAGAGATCAAAAGACAGGATGATCACAGAGTAGTTAAGTCGTCACAGATGAATTTATTGGGGTTCTATGTCCCCCAAGTCTCTAATTGTATAGAGAAGGCTGTTACCTCTTTCATCTGACTCCTTTCTTTGACCTCTTATTATCTGGTCATTATTCAACAACACTGAACCAAGCATGTCACTGAATAGTGTAGAAAACTCCCTATTAATCTCTTAAAATCCCTAAGTCTGACGGAGATGTGTACTTTCTTTTGTCGGACCCAGAAGGATTGACAGACCATATTCTTGTCATTCTTTTTATCTGTCCATATCAGATCTCATATTTTGTTGCAAATCCTCTACAAGTAAGAAATAAAGAGAATGAGACACATAAAGTTAGTTATAGTCTTTTCTTTACTTACCAAAATCAGATTTCATATGGAGTTGATCATAAGAATAAACAAATATTCTTACAGGGAGATCTTTGACAGGGTCTTCGCAACTTCACCTCTAGTCTCTGACTGTCCCCCTATAGGGAGACTGTCAGCCATATTTATACACTTGTCTTACATTAGGCTCTATGGACTTCTAAAAGAACCCCTACTTTTGCACAGATGGCCGAATGGCACAGGTGTCAGAATGACACTTAACCGCAGATTTGCAAATTTGATATTTTTACCCTTGGAAAAAATCCTCCACCCTTTCTGACTTCTGCTTTTCTTCATGCACCTGCTATACGGCTCCTCCCTGCTATCTCTGTGCTCAGAGTCTATTTTCATCATTCTAAACTGTCAACCTAATGTCACAGTTAGAAAATGCTTTTTGATTTCAATTAATTCTTCCTTGACCTATCTTCCTTTCCCAGTAGCCTTTGAGGCCAGGCTCTTCCAGCCGGTCCCCAAACTGGGTATTAGCTCTCAGGCCTGTACTGTGTGGCAGAGACTGGGAAGTGAGAAACTGATTTAATCTAACGAACCCCTCCAGTGCTCGGGTTTTATTATGTGGTTTCTGAGGTCAGGTGATAGTAGTCGGGCCAGATCTCAGAACCCACTGTGAAACACCGGAGAAGTTGTAGACTCACTGACCTCGTCTTCCATCTTTGTAAGGCGGAAGAGAAAAATTAATCTAATTCAGGATAAGAATGTTAAACTTCCCAATATTCAGTGGCTCCAGACATGAACTGCTGAAAATCTCTTGTACACTTTATTCAATATAACAAGAAAAATTTAAGATAAAATGTACATTACAACAAAATTTGAATTAAGAAAAATTTGCTCTATATATTTTCAAAAACTACAATAACATTAACTCAGGTTTTCTTTTCTTTACAGGTTAATTCAACACAGCATCAATTTCACATGTATCAGATAAGTATTTTGTATTTACTTCCCTTAAAGCTCTATTCCTATACTAATATATTTAACTAAGAGTCAATTAATATGTTTAATTAAAACCAATGCAAGAATTTGATTCTTTGTGTATATTTTTCTCTTTCTAGGATTCTCTCTCCTCCGATGGAACCCAGGTTTTCAGGTAAGTATGTGTAATTAAATTGTTTTGTTTCACAGGTCACTTAGCTGGCTTCCAGGTAGATTTTCTCTGTAGCTCTGAAGTCTGTCTTGCGTTGGGGCCCAGCTGTATTTTCCGCACTCCGTCCGAACGTTCCTCTCTTCACCCTACATCTTTCTTAATAACCAAAAGGGAAAGAAACCCTTTCTCCCTAAGGGAACCCTCCTATAAAGCTCCTAGGTGTTATTAGGGAAATACTTTTGGCCATATATATATATATATTCAAAAATAAATTAAATTAAATATCCCTATTCTTCCAGATCTATTCTATTTTTTTTCCCTTCCCTGCACTAGAGGAGCACTGGCGTCTTTCACTCATACCTCACTCCCACTTCAGTCAATCCACTCTAATTCCTATTAACCCCCCAATCCAACCCCTTTAAAATTTAACTTAAATTCCCTATGACACCCACCTTACACACAATTTTCCCCTTACTCTACCAGCATTCAAATAATGTTTATTATTTATTTCCCCAATCACACCATTCAGTCACATTAAGTCCCTATACACTTTCTCAGCACCCGACACACAACAAAACACAACCACTCTCATCGGTGTCTTCAGCTGCTCTGATCAACTGTCCACAGCCCCGTTACCTAAGCAACGGAACTGTGGCCAGAGTTCCGGAGACCCCTCAGCCAATCAGTTGTACTCCACAAGGTTCCATGCAGTGGTGTGCTGGAGCAGGCTCTCACAGGCTCTCGAGAGCCGTTTGTTAAGTTTTTAAGAATTTTGGGAGCCGGTTCTCCATGGCTACTTTAACAAATGGATCCCAAAATGTGGGCTTGGGCCCCTCCTGAATTCTCTTTTACTTTGCTGGCGAGAGAGAGCCCCCTGTTAATAATTTACCAGCACACCCCTGGTTCCGTGCCTTCCCGCTGACCAACGGAACCCTGGGCAGCACAACTGAATCTCCATTTTATTTTATCTTTTTCCATAGGAAATAATGGAAAAAATATTTAAACCTGAATTAAAAAGTCCCAATTCACCCGAATTTCACCAAAATCACCCCCCCATACTAAACACTAACTCCTCTTTTAAACCCTGTTTTTAAAATTTAAATCTAACATTTTTTCCTCGTCCGCCCTATTTTTCCCCCATAAACACCTCCTTAAAAATCCCAAAATTATTTTAAAAATACCCCAAAAATTCACTCACCTCCCCCTTAATCTACCCCGTCAAATTTTAAAAATTAACCCTTTCATAACCACCTAAAACTAAACCCCCTCCAAAAGACCCCTTAAAAATATCAAAATTCAAAAATTAACCCGGCAGAAAAATCAACAAAAATTCCCCGAACCCGAATCTGAAAACAGAATTTAAATTAAACAAATCCCTGATTAAAAAAAAAAAAAAAAAATCGCATTTACACAATTTTACAATAATTAAATTAAAATTTTGGGTCAACAAACCCCTTACCTTTCTCAGGATTTTCCCCTTACTCGAAGACTACCGTTGGTTCCGGTCCCGGACGTCCACAAGCCAAAACGGAGTCAAAAATAAAAAAGCTCCAAAGCCGGCCCAAAATTTAGGCCCTGGCTTTGGCCCACGCGCGAAAACGTATGCCGCCGATCCGTGCATTAGGCGCGCTACCTCATGCACACCCGCACAGCTCTCCCTCGACGTTCTCTTCGCCGGCAGCCCGCGCATCCGGAGCTCCGTCATCTCTTCACTCCCGGGGATGTGCCACCATCCCCGGGAGTCCGGAACCTGCGGCGCCGTTCCTCCTGAGCCTGAAATGACTCCGATGCAGTTCTTCAGTCCCGGAGACGCTCTCAGTCATCCCCGGGACTCCAAAAACAGCGACTGCCCCAATCGTCTCCAGGACCCTCCCTTAAAAAAAACCCGAAACTGGCCAAAACGGCCCTCTCCACCTCTCTCCTCCCCGAAGCTACGGAGCTAACAGCGCTCCCTCCAACGGGCCTCACTACCTAACCCACATTGATTCTGGCCCCACTAGGCTCCTAAAATGGCCCCGGAGCCCTTCCAGTTAAGTAAAAAAAACTTTATATTATTTTTTTCCCGCTCTTAACCCCCTGTCACATTAAATGTTCTAGGTAGTCATTGAAATAGCTGAAAGGGATGTGCAGAGATAAGGGTGTGTGACAGGATAGAAGGAAAGTGTGGATTGGGAAATTCTGAATGTAGGAAATTAGATCTGGGTTGCCTGTAGTGAGGTGTTCTGGAACAGTGGGAACAGCTGTGCTGTGAGTATAAAAGTTGTGATGTGTGATTTAATGGGGAATTGATAGGGAGAGAATTACAAAAATCTGCATGCTGTGGACTGGAATGGTTGCAACAGTGTATACATGCTGAGTGTGTCTAATAGAATAGGGAAAACAAAGTACAGACTAGGTTTTAGAAGTAAGGAATTGTTTGGTTACTTTTATTACCTGCAAGTTTACTGAGGCCCAGTATTTCTTAAAAATTATTAAAGCCACCTAGTGAAGTGATTGTTAAGTCTAAGGAGTTAGGGTATTGCTTCCATTTCATTTGGTTAAAGTTGAAGTGAAGGGAGAAGAAACCGAACAGAAGGAAGAGAACCTGGAAGCTATCCTGGGCCCAGTGGCGTACCAAGGAGGGGGGGGGCGGTGGGGGCGGTCCGCCCCGTGTGCACGCTGCTGGGGGGTGCCGCGGCACGCACCTGCTCCTCCGCGTTCGCTAAACTTCGTTCGTTCGCTGCAGCTCCCTGTGCCACGGAACAGGTTACTTCCTGTTCTGGGGCAGAGGGAGCTGCAGCGAATAAACGAAGTTTAGCGAATGCGGAGGAGCAGGCGCACGCTGCGGCACCCACCCCAGTGGCGTGCACCCGGGGGTGTCATTTCGCCGGAGGGGGGGAAGGTGTCATCTAGCGGGGGGGGGGGGGGGCGCATCGGCAAAAAAGATTACAGAGGAAAACAACCTATAAAGAAAATCAGCCACAGCTACTGTAAGTTGCAACAAGGTTGAAGGACAAAGAGAGTCAGATACTTACCTGAGTTGAGAGGTGGAGGGTGCACTGAAGTCCTGGGAAAATACAAAGAGAGAGCACAAAGAATCAATTCTTTGCAATTAAAGGGGTTAACTATTTAGAATATTTAAGTACATATATTTATCTGATAGGGATGAAGCAGGTACCGAGGAAAGATTCTGTGAAGGAAAGAGAATAAAACAAAGACTGTAGGATTAATTCTATACTGTGTTAAAATAAAAGTGTTGAGTTTAGACTGAATATTGGGAATTTGGAAAATTGGGGAACAAGAACCACTGATAAATATGAATGTTATAATAAAATTACAATAGATGATAAAGGTTGATAGAAATATTTATTCTTACCTCATTTTGAACAAAATAAAAAACTATTGTTATTTATTCACTATTATTCAGTTTGGTTCTCTCCGAAGCAGGAGAAATCCTAATTTAGTTTATTTTCCCCACCCATTCTTCGAGAGTAAGAGGTGAGGTTAGTTTTGTTGTTCCCTCTCCGTTCCTGGGTACTGGGTTCCTGGAAAGCTGCCTCGACTACTAACATCAGGCTAACCGGAACCCTGTTCTTATCATACATCTCACCCCCAAAAAGGCAGTTTTTACAGGCGTGCTGAAAAATAGATCTGCACGCATCCAAAACAAATGCCTTACACTAGCGCAGGCCATTTTTCAGTGCACCTTAGTAAAAGGACCCCTTAGTTTCAAGGTTCACTAAGGTCTTTTCTCCAGTTGCTGATTCCTGCCTCCTGGTGGCTTATCCACCTTTCTTTCTTGCCAGCCTCAGCAGCATGAACTTGCACCCCTGTACCCTCATCCTCCAACCCCTTCAAAGTTTAGACCCTTTCCCGGTCACTGCCATACAGTGGCCAAGTGTGAATATTACAATATATTAGGAACAGCTGTGATTAAGCAAACACAGAAAAGCTTGAACTGCATGTTAGAACAGAGATGTTTACTTTTAATAGTGGGTGGAAAGAAATGAGTACAGTAATAGAATAGCTTGTCCAAAAGTGGAAAGTATTAGATATGTGAGCATAAAGGAAGAGAAGATGTTATGGTAACAAGTAAGAACTTGAAAAAGATTGGGAAAGGAGCCTGAGGGTCTGGTAGTTGGATTTTAAAAATTGGGACCTGAATTGTGCAGACAGGTGGAATGAGTAAGGCTGTATCCAGCCTGCTCCTTTATTCTACTTCAAATGCTCAATGTATTCAAATGCTCAACTAGGATGTCAATATAGAAATCCGGGAACATTGGTACACTATGTTCATTTGATTATCATTCAAACACGTTGTACAGTCAGTAACTGAATGAAGAATGACTTAAGAGATTGAGCAATTAAATATAACCACTTTCTTCTCCTGTGCATAAGGTTATATGGCTTGGACTGGACACCAACCACCAGCTTATGTAGAGGAAAATAACTTCGATCCAATTCTCCAAGCGCCCAAGTTTCAGAATATATGATGGCCAAAATTATAACACGATCAAGATTTGTATCCAAGTGCTACAAAATGGGAAGCGTATTTCTTTTGCTTAAGATATGAATGGATGCCAACTATTTGGCAGTTCTGAGGCTTCAGCCACTATAGACTTAGTTTTCAGGTGTCCAGTAGCCATGAGCCAAGCCAAATCCTTCTCCTTACAGAAGGATACCATTTCTGCTATTCAAGGCACTGTTTATTCTAACAAGCAAGCCAAACCACCACGAGGGTGGAGGTACACAAATTCCTACGAAAAGTAGAATCTGAGGAAAGGGGGAGTAGGAGGAGTAGGCTCTTGAACAACACTAGTAGGCGACGTAGGTTAGGAACAATCTCTTTATTTAAATATTCTAAACCCAGCTCTCTTCCTCCCGTTCTTGTAAATCCATCTTTTGGATGGTAGATGTAGAAGAAAACCTATCCTTGCTAATTGAAGTATGACTTTTCCTCACCCACTGTACACACTAACCTTTCTTAGGTCCTTTCTGTCATAGCCGTAATGGGGAAATCAAGATGGCAGAGTGATAGAAACTGTTTGCTAGCTGTTTAGATTATCACAGAGATAGGTGACCAGATCTACAGTGTGGGGTCAGTAATAGAAAAAGCCTGAAAAACATTTTCCAAAATTTTTACCCTCTTTCACAGGTTCACATAATACTTCAATGAGGATATCAGATATCGTAAGTATATTCACGTCAGTCCAGAAAACAGATTTAATTAGACAAATACACATTTTTCTCTTTTTCTTTTTTGTTAGGTGCCGATTCACCACAAAGGAGATATTGATTAAGACCAAAACCCTGAGGCAGAGAACGAAACGCTGGCCACCGTAGGCTGTGGTCAGTACTCCAGGTGGTGCAGTCATCGAGTCGCTCGTAAAAAAAATAGAAAAAAAGAATAAAAGAAACAAGCGGAAGATCGAGCAAGGCTGAGCTACTCTTTAAGTCAAGTTAAGTAATTTATGAAACTCTATACACGTAGATAAAAGAGAATTTAAGAAATTTAACTTAGGATGCTAGAGGTTTTTAAGGCCAATGATGAAGAAGTCCAGCCCCCGCTATTGAAAAATTAAGCTGGAGGCTTCTTGAGGCCTTTTCCTCATAAAAGAAAAGGAGAAAAACTGGAAAACTCCAAGTATGTGTCAGACAATGGTCTATGGAATTTTCCTTTAGGAAGCCATCCAAACCTTTCTTACGCCCTGCTAAGCTAACTGGTTTCACTACATTCTCTGGAAACAAATTCCAGAGTTTAATTACACGTTGAGTGAAGAAAAATGTTCTTTGATTCGTTTTAAATTTACTACTTTGGAGCTTCATCGGATGCCCCCTAGTCCTAATATTTTTGGAAAGACTAAACAAGCGATTCACATCTACCAGTTCCACTCCACTCATTATTTTGTAGACCTCTATCATATCTCCCCTCAGCCATATTTTTTCCAAGCTGAAGAGCCCTAGCTATTTTAGCCTTTCCTCATAGGGAAGTCATCCCATCCTCTTTATCATTTTTGTTGCCCTTCTCTGCACCTTTTCTTATTCCATTATATCTTTTTGAAATGCGGTGACCAGAAGTGAACACAATGGTCGAGGTGTGGTCGCACCATGGAGTGATACAAAGGCATTATTTTTGTTTTCCTTTCCTTTCCTAATAATACGTAACATTCTATTTGCTTTCTTAGCCGCCGCTGCACACTGAGCAGAGGGTTTCAACATATCATCAATAATGACGCCTAGATCCCTTTCCTAGACGGTGACTCCTAAAGTGGAAGCTTGCATTACGTACCTATAATTTGGGTTCCTCTTTCCCACATGCATCACTTTGCACCTGTTCACATTATTTATTTATTTACTTATTTATTGCATTTGTATCCCACATTTTCCCACCTCTTTGCAGGCTCAATGTGGCTTACAATACATCATGAGTGGTGGAAATATATTAGAAAATAGACATTTAGTGTTACAGAAGGATCTTGGCCAACAAGATAATGATAAAACATGATATTAGAATAACAAGCAGATATTGTAAGATGGTTCTGAATATATGTGGAGGAGTTGTGTATATTCACATTGGTTGGTCTTTCTGGTTGATTATCATCTGCCATTTAGATGCCCAATCTCCCGATCTCATAAGGTTCTTTTGTAATTTTATACATATATAACTACTACTACTACTACTATTTAACATTTCTAAAGCGCTACCAGGGTTGCACAGTGCTGTACAATTAACAAAGAAGGACAGTCCCTGCTCAAAGGAGCTTACAATCTAAAGGACAAAAGTGCAGTCAATCAGGATTGAGGCAGTCTAGATTTCCTGGATAGAGGTACAATGGTTAGGTGCCGAAAGCGACATTGAAGAGGTGGGCTTTGAGCAAGAATTTGAAGATGGGTAGGGATGGGGGCTTGGCTTATGGGCTCAGGGAGTTTATTCCACGCATAGGATGGAATTAAAAAAGGGCCCTTTTATCATTTATTGTGAGCTGTTTGTGCTAAATGTCATGTGACCAATAGGTATAAAATGCAATGAGCTGCAATATCAATTAGTGAACAATAAGGGTCTGTAATTGTGCTACATTATAGAAGACACATTTAATATTTTCATTTACCACAATAGGTATATCAGTATTAGACGGTATTTGATTTTTGACTGAGTTGGTCTTACCCAATATTATTTAAATGGTTTCTACTGTAGTCCTGTTTCCTTTGACATTTCCTAGTATCTTGTCCCTTCCTTACAGGGCCGTGCCTAGAGTCTCCGGCGCCCCCCTGCAGTTGGCCCCGCCGGCGCCCCCCCCCCGAAAATGATCGCTACACTACCCGCCCTCTTCTCCCCAGATCCTTTTCCTTTTTGTTTAAATTTACCTCTCCAGCGCGCGGCAGCGTAGCGTTAGTGAGAAGGAGGCGGCGCTCCCCCGCCCGGACGTGTCTTCTTCCCTTCGCTCAGTGTCCCGCCTTCTTCTGATGTCATTTCACAAGGCGGAACCGAGCGAAGGGAAGAGACTGACACATCGGGGCGGGGGAGCGCCGCCTCCTCACTAACGCTACGCTGCCACGCGCCGGAGAGGTAAATTTAAACAAAAAAAAAAGGACAAGGATCTGGGGAGAAGAGGGCAAGGTAAGCATGGTGTGGCGTTCCGACTCTCCCGTTCATATCTTACCCTTCATTATCCAAACTGCAATGGCATCAAGTACAAGTCTACGTATGCTACCTCCTTCTCTTTCATTAGCACTCAGCTTTGGAATTCTTTGTCGAGGACCATAAAAACCATCACAGATCATCTAACTTTCCGGAAATCTCTGAAGACCATGTTGTTCAGCAGTGCTTATCCCACGGCCTCTTCCTGTGTCCCTACTGCTGGAATCTCATCGATCTAGAGACATTTGGACACATCCCCCTTCCTTCTTTCCTCAAAGTTTGTAGGTTTTCTGCTGTATTAGCTTTGTTTTACTGCATTGGCGTCTGCCTTTGCGGTGCATTGTAAGCCACATTGAACCTGACACTGTTGGGAAAATGTGGGGTACAAATGAGATAATAAATAAATCTATAGCCCTGCAAGTGGAGGGTGCTGTTTCACTATTACATTTTCAATAGTTGGGGACAGACAAGCTCTGCAAGACTCCAGGGAACCTGCCTCTCTCTAGCGATTAAAAACACAGTATTGAAGTAGCGCCCCCACTGGCAACTCAGCTTAGAGCGAAAAGTGGTAGCAGGACTTCTTATCCATTCCTACCCCAGTTGAGATTATATTCATGGACCTTTCTGATTCGATGTGCAAATTTATTTTTAAAAAAATGCTGACTGCCACTATGTGAATGTTGCCCCCAAAGATGATTTTACCCTTTCTTGTTTCTATGATTATAACAAAACTCACTATCACATGCATGCTAATGAACCTGAAGAGAGAATGGCAACAAAAATTCGGAACACTTACTGTTGACTCCACTTTCCGCATTCATCTTCGTAAGGGCATTTATGAATGCTCTAGATAACTGTGTTTGAAAAGGGTAGAGGAGAACAATTCAACTTTTATAACAGTTAAATAAGAGTCAATGCTGAAGGACTCTTTCTTATTGTCATCAAATGTGAGCAGTATAAAGTGCACAAGAGATGTGGAGTATAAACCACAAATGGGCAAATTTCATTCACTATTTACATAAGGCAATATTGAGTAATTTTTAGATGCTGCTTTTTTGTTTTTGGTTTTTTTTTAACGGTTTACCTCGTTCTATCCTAGTGGCCCTTTCAAAAGTTAAATGCCAACACAGTAGATTTCATAATGCTACCAAATCTGTTAGTTTCTCTTATTTCTGTTCACATTTCATCATCTGTCCTTCGTGGCCAAGCGGGCAGCAGTATAGTCCCACCAGTATTTTCATTCCCTTAATACACGGAGAGGCCGACATTCAGTCTGCAAGAGTTATATCAGCTAACTCCTGTGGTCGGAGCTAAAACTGGCTATTCAATGATGGGCCATTTTCGGTGACTCGCATTGACTATCTGGGTTATTCTTGGCTAATTTAAAGATAATTGGATAAGTCAATAGTCAGACTTAACAGTTATCTTTAAACTGGTCAAAGACATCCCACATTATCATGCAGCCAAATATGGAAGCTAAACTGGATTTAGACATTGGCGACTAGCAAGTTATATCAGGCGATATATCTGGCTCTCCGCTAGCCACTAACCTGTAGTATTCAGCGAGGGACAGCTGGTTATCACCCATTGAATATAGGCAGATAGCTGGTTAAATGCTAATTAATCGGTCAACAGTCATTCTGGCCAGTTAAATAGCATTATATATCAGGGGTGGGGGGTAGGGGAGGGATTTCTATGTAGAAGGATTCCATATTGCAATCTGTTTCCTGATGAACTGTTATTTTCTTTGACACAATTTTCTCTTTAACATATAACATTATCCTCCCTCCAATTTGACCCACTTTATCATTGCAATAATTTCTATTCTGGGATCACAGTGTTCCACTGGTTATTTTCCTTCCACCAGGTCCCTGAGATGACTGAAAGACAGGGCACCAACATTAGGAGCTCATAAGCTCACTAATACCTTAAGTTTCACTGTTCTAGGGCTCTAATAATTGAAACTAAATTAGAGGAACAAAATTTAGAGCTGGTAAATTCTGTGACAAAATAATTTTAGACTTTTTAATAAACTAATAACTAATGTTTGCTATTTGTTTTAAATGAAAATAACACGGGTTTTATCAGTAAACCTACAAATGTTCCAGTATCCCAAGCTTAAATCACCAAGGGATTCTTTTACTAAGCAGTGTTAGGCACTGATTTTTTTCTTTTTTTTTACTCTTTCAAAAAGTACAAAGATTAGGGAACACTCAGTGACGTTGCCTGGAAATACATTACAAAAAGAAGAGGAGGAACAAGCTCCGGAACATATTTTCATAGGATGTGGTAACAGCAGTTAACATATTTGGGTTTTAAAAAAGGTTTAGACAAGATCCTGGACTAAAATTCGATAGTCTGCTATTGAGACAGACTTGCAGAAACCACTGCTATCCCTGGGATTAGTAGCAAGGAATCTTGCTACTCTTTGGGATTCCAGAATTGTGTTACTCATTAGGATTTTGGAATCTTGCTATTCTTTGGGATTCTGCCATCTACTTGTGGCCTGGATTGGCCACTGTAGGAAACAAGATACAAGGCTAAATGGTTCGTTAGTCTGATCCAATATGGCTACTCTTATGTTCCTATGGACCCTGAAATCTCCCAGCAAAACAATAATCACATCCATAGAAACTTCTTCTTTCGTCAGATATCCATGTAAGATTTTCCTTTGTAAGTTTATATTAAAAAATTGCTTTTAGATTTTCTTACTCTTAGAAATAAATCAACATGAATAATGGAGAGCATCTAGCTTCAAGGGGCTCCTGCATTCATTTTGGGGGGATTGAGCAAGCTTGGATATTTGAGTTTGAGTGGAGGTTTGTAGGTGGGAAGGAAAGGCCAACATAAGAACTTAACTACTCCTCAAGAGATGTGCATTAAAACAAACTAAATATTCATGAACTGAGCTGATTTGCATGTATTTGCATGTAGTCATCTCTCTTCAGTATTTGACATTGTATTTTATCTGTATTAATATTAATTCAATTCAATTTAGGTCTTACATACTGCTAATATCCCCTGTTTAGCCCATGTTAGCTCACGTTATTAATAACAGGCACAACAACATGTCTTGTGCTCTTTAATGAAATGTAACTTACCACATTCAAGATAGTGCCTCTAATGACTAGTCTAAATAAATAGAATGGAAAAAGAGTTCACGTTATTGCTGGTAGTAACAGAATCAAATTACATGCAGAGTTCTAGAGCTGGTCAAGATCAAATTGGAATAACCTTATCCATCCTAAAATCAGGGTTGGTCAAAACACTAATGAGTTTCAAAGCTTAATGTAAGAGAATAGATGCAATCAAATGCATTTGCCTTAATCTGTGTCTATTTCTTTCTTCCTGGGCATCTGATTTTTGGGGGGCTACTGGCCAGTTTAGCTTGGCCTCCCCCTTTGTATGTGTTTCATTTTTATATTACCATTGTTGATGGGGTTTGATGTTGTGCTATTCGTCTTTTGCCCCTTTCGAGATTTTGTTCATTTTTGGTACAACTTTGGAACTTGTACATTTCCATGTCTATTCTTTAGACTTTGAATGGTATTATATTAAACGGAGCCTACTGCTAGATGTTAGATTCCTTATTTGATAATCTGACCCTACCAGTAGTACCGCAAGACTACCACTTGTAGGGAGCTGGGTAGCACTCCTGGTAGCCCTGACCTGGCTACCCTTAGAAGGGAGGTGTTGGGGGATAAACATAACCAACAATATCAGGTATACAACATAGAAAGAATATCATAGATAATACAATAAATATAATGTACTTACAGTACAGGAGAATAATCTGGCAAAGACAATGAAATGATATTGTTTGCTGAGGGGAAAGTCCTTTCTCAGATACTGGCTGCAAAGCACTGCTCAGAGACTGCGTCAGGTACTTTCCCAAAGTTGTCTTGTGCAGTTCACACTTATATACATAGGTGATCTTACAATAGTGTAAACGCATGCTTCTGAGCCTCCCACTGCAATTCCGTTCCCAGCATAGAAAGGAACTGCTTTTGCTACATCAGCAGGAAACTAATCAGGCCACAGAAACATAAGGATGTCAGATATATCTATCATGCTCTGGTACACAATCCAGCTTATTTTCAAAAGAGAAAGTGGAGGAGTGGCCTAGTGGTTAGGGTGGTGGACTTTGGTCCTGGGGAACTGAGGAACTGAGTTCGATTCCCACTTCAGGCACAGGCAGCTCCTTGTGACTCTGGGCAAGTCACTTAACCCTCCATTGCCCCATGTAAGCCGCATTGAGCCTGCCATGAGTGGGAAAGCGCGGGGTACAAATGTAACAAAAAGAAAAAAACACGCCCATATTTCGACCCAAATCGGGAGATGGGCGCCTTTCTCTCATGGGCACCTAAATCGGTATAATCGAAACCCGATTTTGGGCACCTCCAACTGCAGTCTGCCGTGGGAACAGAGAAAGTTGATGGAGGCATGGTGAAGGCGGGACTGGGGCGTGTTTATCAGCTGAGGAGAGATGAGTGCGCTCAGCCGATAATGGAAAAAAGAAGGGCGCCAGAAGCGAGAATTTGGGTCACTTTTTTTGGACCCTTTTTTGTCATGGACAAGTCCCCAAAAAGTGCCCCAACTGCCCAGATGACCAATGGAGGGAATCGGGGATGACCTCCCCTGACTCCCCCAGTGGTCACTAACCCCCTCCCACCAAAAAAAAGAACTTTAAAAACTTTTTTTCCAGCCTGTATGCCAGCCTCAAATGTCATACCCAGCTCCATCACAGTAGTATGCAGGTCCCTGGAGCAGTTGTTAGTGGGTGCAGTGGACTTCAGGCAGGTGGACCGAGGCCCACCCCCCCCCCCACCTGTTACACTTGTGCTACTAAATGGGAGCACTCCAAACCGCCCCCAAAACCCACTGTACCCACATCTAGGTGCCCCTCTTCAGCCATAAGTGCTATGGTAATGGTGTAGATTTGTGGGCAGTGGGTTTTGGGGGGATTTGAGGGGGCTCAGCACCCAAGGTAAGGGAGCTATGGACTTGAGAGGTATTTTAATTACATTTTTTAATTGTTACAAGTGCCCCCTAGGGTGCCCGGTTGGTGTCCTGGCATGTGAGGGAGACCAGATCACTATGAATCCTGGCCCCTCCCATGACCAAATGCCTTGGATTTGTTCATTTTTGAGCTAGGCGCCTTCGGTTTCCATTATCGCTGAAAACCGATACCGCCCAGCTCAAATCCGCCCGGTACAAACCGTATTATCGAAACAAAAGATGGACGCCCATCTTTTTCAAAAATACAGTCTGGCCCGCCCCTTCACGGACCCGTCCTCAGAGATAAATGCCCATGGAGATGGGCGTTCGCGTTCGATTATGCCCCTCCACGTCTGTATAGCAGATGGTGGTATCGTGTGTCACTACAAATCTTCAAGGGAGCTGGGTGAGGCCAGCTGCAGTGAGTTATATGTACTGACTTGCTTAGGCTATCAGATTGTGTACGTACAGGGTCATGAATAGTTCAGGGTCCTTGCACAATATTGCTAACTGTACAGGTATAATGGTGGAGGGCTATCACACTAGAGGTCAGCTGGCACCATTTTGATTTCGGTACCTTCTGGGGCTGGAGCGAATTGTCTCTGGTGGGTAATAGAATGAGAGTTATCGTCATGATTATTGTTACACTGTAGAACTGATACTAATAGGCTGGAAGGAGAGTTGTGATCTCGGTTAGCTGAACTAGCAGAAGAAACAGGAGACAACCTCTGCAGGAACTCACAGGCAACACAACAGCAGAGGTGATCTAGGGAAATGAAGACAAGCTAGAGTTTGCCACTAAACTGGGCAATGCCACTGAATATCCAGTCTGACCAGCCATTTTTGAAGTTGGCAGGAGAGGGGCTTTCTAAGGGCAGAGTTGGGGACGGATTGGCAACTGTGCATGTGCCGGAAATATTCAATACTGATGCTTACATAATAAGCAGTAGTAGTGATGACCAGCATTGTACACAATATTCAAAGTGCTGTCACACCATGGAGTAATACAAAGGCATTATAACATGCTCGTTTTTATTTTCCTTTCATAATAATTTTCCTTTTCTTATAATACCTAACATTCTATTTGCTGTTCTTGCCATCACAGCATACTGAGCAGAAGGTATCAAAGCATCAACCATGACTCTTACATCCTTTCAGTTGCGTTCCTAGGGGGGCTGACACCCGGGGCGGATCGCCAATGCGCCCTCCCCTCGGCGAAAGGACACCCCCAGGCGAAAGAACCCCACAGGTGCACGCCGCTGGGGGGGGGGGGGGGTGCCACGCGCCTGTCTGCTTCGTTCCTTACCATGGTCCCTCTGCCCCGGAACAGGAAGTAACCTGTTCTGGGTCAGAGGGAGCACAGAACGAATGTAGCGGACATGATCGCGGCCCCCCCCCCCCCAGCGGCGTGCACCTGGGGCGGACCGCCCCCACCGCCCCCCCCCCTTAGTACGCCACTGCATCCTTTTCCTGGTCAGTTACTCCTAACGCTGAACCTTGGATCAGATAGCTATAGTTCAGGTTCCTCATTCCCACATGCCTTCTGATGACTGGAGTGAAGGTGGGAATGGGGATCAGAGCTGCTTCAGGGGGAGGGTGGGAGGAGAGATCAGAATTGTTTTGGGAGGCAGATAGGGTGATCAGAGCTCTTCGGAGGTAGAGGGATTGGAATGCTTGGCAAGTGGGAGGGGAGAAATTAGCTTTGGGGTTTGTGTACTCCATTTATATGGGTCCCAACTGAATATTGGCTGGGACCTGGACATTTAATGCCAGTACCCCCATTTGGCCCAACATTGAACATCCAGGCTAATTTAGCTGGCTGAATGTTGACTGGTGTGTGTCATCTGCAGATTTGGTCAAATTGGCCTTTGCTATCTTTCCCTGCCCAGACCCCTGAGTCACTCCTCTATTTACTCATTTCTGTTGAAAACCTAGGTATTTATTCTTACTCTTAGTTTCCTATGTTCTAATAGTTACAAATCCACATAAAGATATCGTCATGTTTCCTGTTACTCAAACACCTATATTGTTAATTGAAAAAAAAATAAATCATCTGTTATGGTCTGTACGAATGGGAAACATATAACTACGAACTTTATATCTTCATTATATAGATGAACCTAAGTACTTACGGGGTTGATAATACTTCAACGACCAGCTGCCCGGTTTTGCTAACATTAAGTGGTAGAAGCTTTGCAGTCCCATCTGAGTTCTTCTGTACTCCAACAAATGTGTTAAGTTCCATCAAGTCTGTGATTTCTAGACTGTGTGAAAATACACAAGGATGAGGAGTTACCCATGATTGATTGCATGGATCTGAGATGCATACATCTACAATGTATTGTCTATAAGAATTATATGTGTGGTTGTTTCTCCAGGTTTATATACCTATATTTGTGGCAGAGCGTGGTTTTTTTAAAAAAGTTGTGAACTACAAGTACCATGAGGCAATGGGGCATGCAGTCACCAGCATCAAGCTTTAGGAAAGGAGACGGAAGAAAACCAGCTGTTTTAATCAAGGAGTCCTGTTCCAAAAGACCAGGTGCTATTAGCTCCACGAATTAACTGTCTCTCCTTAAGGGTCCCTTTTAGAAAGGCACGTAGGTGCCTACATGTGTCTGGCTACCAAGTTTCCCTGGCGGTAATTACGAGCATCCTAAACAGCATCAGAAAATAATTTCTATTTTCTACCGCATTGTGCTAACCAGGTGGTAATCAGTAGTGCACACGCTGACAATTACCTCCCAATTCCTGCGTGATACCTTACCATTAAGTCAATGGGTGGCAGTAAGATCTCAGGCTAAAAATGGTTTTAATTTTGCCGCATGTACATTTTCGGCCACAAAAAAGGCCTTTTTTTCAGGTGGACCTGCGTGCATCCAATGAACGCCTACACCAGCGCAAGACATTTTTCAGTGTGCCTTAGTAAAAGGACCCCTAAGTGGTAAGAGCAGACCTTAAGGTTTTCTTTTACTTCTTTGGTGAGGAGGGGAAAGATGTAAAGGGAAGAGAGGCAGCATTCCCTGAGTCTAGAGAGAGTCAGAGAAGGAAAGAAGCTGCATTCTCTGGGTCCAGGAGAGTGGAGTTCCAAGGACCTGTGAAGGGGCATAACCGAACGGGGCACCCATGTTTTCCTGAAGGCGTCCTCACAAGACATCCTCAAGAAGGGGCGGGGAAACCTGTATAATCGAAACAAGATGGACGTCCATCTTTCGTTTCGATAATACGGTCGGGGATGCCAAATCTTAACATTTAGGTCGAGCTTAGAGATGGTCGTCCTTAAAGATGGTCGTCCTCGTTTTTCGGCGATAATGGAAACTGTGGATACCCATCTCAAAAACGTCTAAATCCAAGCCATTTGGTCGTGGGAGGCGCCAGCATTCGTAGTGCACTGGTCCCCCTGACATGCCAGGACACCAACCGTGTACCCTAGGGGGCACTGCAGTGGACTTCATAATTTTCTCCCAGGTGCATAGCTCCCTTACCTTGGGTGCTGAGCCCCCCCCCCAAAACCCCAAAACCCACTCCCCACAACTGTACACCACTACCATAGCCCTAAGGGGTGAAGGGGGCACCTACATGTGGGTACAGTGGGTTTCTGGTGGGTTTTGAAGGGCTCATATTTACCACCACAAGTGTAACAGGTAGGGGGGGATGGGCCTGAGTCCACCTGCCTGAAGTGCACTGCATCCACTAAAACTGCTCCAGGGACCTTCATACTGCTGTGATGGAGCTGGGTATGACATTTGAGACTGGCATAGAGGCTGGTAAAAAAATATTTTTAAAGTTGTTTTTTAGGGTGGGAGGGGGTTAGTGACCATTTTGGGGAGTAAGGGGAGGTCATTCCCAATTCCCTCCGGTGGTAATCTGGTCAGTTCGTGCACCTTTTTGAGGCTTGGTGGCAAGAAAAAATGGGCCAAGTAAAGTCGGTCAAGTGTTCGTCAGGGACGCCCTTCTATTTTCCATTATCGGCCGAGGACGCCCATGTGTTAAGCACGCCCCAGTCCCGTCTTCACTATGCTTCTGACATGCCCCTGGGAACTTTGGTCGTCCCCGCGATGGAAAGCAGTTGAGGATGCCCAAAATCAGCTTTCGATTATGCCGATTTGGGCGAGCCTGGGAGAAGGACACCCATCTCCCGATTTGTGTCAAAAGATGGGCGCCCTTCTCTTTTGAAAATAAGTCTGTAAGTCTCCTTCTCAGTGCCAGTTTTTTGGGGGGTTCTAGTAGGATCCCCAAGAGGCACTGTAACCTGGGATAAAAGCATAGAAGGATCACACAGCCAAGAGCTAAGATAGAGACACGTTGGTATGGGAAATATGCTGCTGAAGGTCTCCTAAGGGTATGGGCACTGTCAGGGTGCAAAGAGAAGTTAATTGCCCTGTGGAAACTGTCTATGCCCTAATATGTTGGTCTTGCTTCAGCAGCCACTACCGCAGCCGGAGAGCTCAGATATGAAGGCAAGAAAGGGGTTATATATGTTTTTCATTCACTTCAAGAAAAATGAGGCTCAATTAAATTGTTTTGAGAAAAGAAGGATGAGGGGTGCAGCTTGCAAGGTAAGAAAGTGAAAACCCCTAAGGAATATCATCAGCAATTTTAGTTCTGAGGTGGGGTTTGAGAAGGAAGTTAAGTAGCTGGCCATGTACAGGGATTTCCGAACCTGGGAAATAAAGGGTTCCTGTGTCATAACCTCTGTACAAATAATGGTTTCAAAAGGAAATGTGTTGAGATTTGATAAATCTATTTACATATTATATATAGGTACTGGGGCAATGGAGCTCTATGGCCAATATTCAATGTCAATAGCAGACTTATTATCTGGCCATAATTAGAGCAGCATTATATGCAGTCTAACATTGACTATCAACAACGTCAGATAACTTTTGGGTCTGTCCCAGCTCTGCCCCCGAACTGCTTGGGTACTAACTGGGTAATGTCATGGTGGTCCGTTTGAATACTTATCAGCAATATCTAGGTAAGTGCTGGTGTAAATTCAGGTTGAGCCCAATCACTGGATAAGTCCCACTTGATATTGACAGGATTATTATTATTATATCTATCCCTAGCTGAGAAAGGAATTTTTAAAGAGATTTACTGGGATAAAGTGGGCTGACTAGACATTGTATTCCTCTAATGCATAGAGCACATACATGTAGACACTTTAAAAAGAGAAGCTCCTGTGAGCATGCTTATAACAGAGAAGTGGACCAGTATATATGCAACTGATTATATACAGTATCTCTATTGATAAATTTGTCTTTTAATAATTAACATCTCAAATTAAGGGCCAGATATTCAGCTCACGGTGATCAGTGTTTTGCTGACTGCCAATGGTTTTACTCCCAAAAGTTCAATTCTGGAGCATGTCTGGGTTTGCAGAGCCAGATAACACATAGCTGGTTGAGTTCGATATTCAGCACTTGTTTAGCTGTTACCACATAAAGATAGGATTGACTTTTATGCTGCCCCATTTATGTAATTAATCTGGTCTGTTAAGTTCTGAATATCAGCACAACCTGCTAAGTGCCAATTCTGCACCCAGAGTGCTCCCTAAATAGCTCGTTTTCAGTTTTTTGCTTACTGGTTATTTTCCCCAAACAGTTGATGTAGCCAAACAGGAGCCATTTCTGGCTGGGATGAATCACTTTGAATATCAACCCCTATGTAATTTTAACATATTATGGCAGAAGATATGTTTAGCCCTAGTAAATACTTACAACCTGCCTTCAGTTCCTCCCTTCTCTCTCAGTTCTGCCTCTGCTCCCGCCTTTGCGGAAACAGGAAATGATTGCTGGACCACAGACACAGCTGACAGAGAAGGGAGGAACGCAGGTTGAAGCGCCGCGCCTTTCACTGCTGCCGCCGGACACCGAGGTAACACCGCAGGTTGGGCTACCACTCAGCGGGAGGGGGACTTGGAACTATGAAGGGTGGGAGGGCCTGGAACTCGGGGCGATAGAGAGAGGGCCTGGAACTCGGGGGCGACAGAGAGAGGGGGGCCTCGAACTTGGAGGGGACAGAGAGAAAGAGGGAGAAAGGGCTTGGAACTTGGAGGGAGGGAGGGAGGGAGGGGAGAGAGCCGGGAGAGGTGGAATGCACCACCTGTAAAAAAAAAAAAAAGCACCCCCAATCACTGGGAGGGAGGGGGGACCCTGGAACTGGGAGGGAGGGAGGGGGGCCCCTGGCACACATTCTCACACAGACACACTCTCTCTCTCACAGGCACACTCGCACCCAGTCTCACTCTCTCTCTGTCACACACACACACTCACACATTCACACACTCTCTCTCTCTCTCTCTCTCACACTCTCTCTCTCTGTCTCTCTCACAGAGTCACTCTCATACACGCTCTTTGAAACATACACACTCCGAGGAAAACCTTGCTAGCGCCTGTTTCATTTGTGTCATAAAAGGGCCTTTTTTACTAGAATAGTTATAAAACAGACTTCACACAGACTTATTTTTGTTTGTCAATTTTAAAACAATTTTTTTCTAACCAAAGCTCTTACTGGACATAACTTAACCTCCTCCTTATGATTCCCCAATGTGTCTGTCACACATGAACTTTTACTCTATTACTATATCACCTTGTATTTGTTCTACCGAAACTGGCGATCGCCACTAAGGTACTCACGTAAGCCACATTGAGCCTGCAAATAGGTGGGGAAATGTGGGATAAAAATGTAACAAATAAATAAATTAAGATATGTTTAGCCCCAGTAAATACTTACTTCCTGCCTGAGAGTTTCACGTCACCCTTGCAAAACACTGATAGGGATCCATTCTTCAATACTTTCACTGATAATGTATTAATGCTTAAATCTTCAACATAAACCCTGAATGAATGAAAAAGAACAAACTTAAAACAATTTTATAAAATCTTTGCAAAGGTAAGGGATATAATTTTCAGTTTCTTCAGAAATTAAACTTCCTGGCTTTTAAAAGCCAATTTCCAATTTAATCCCAGTTAATCTGACCTACAGTTGAAGCTTCATTTTGATGTCAATTCTACAAAATGTTATATTGCATGTTTCTGTTGGTACTATTTTCTCTTCATTCCAATTTTTCCTTGGCCCGTGCTAGGGATTTAGATTGTATTCTATTTGTCTTGTATACCAACCGTTGTTCCTAACAGGATGCACAGTGGATCTCAAAAAAGAAATCTCAACAGTAGAGAGAAAAATATAAAGGCACAGAGCTAGCGTACAGTAGCTTGCTAATACAACTTCTAAAACTAACATCTGAAGAAATAAACCTTTAGCGTCTTCCTATAAAATAGATAAGATGGCAGAATTTTTATATTCACAGGTAGTGCATTCCAATAACATGCCCCCTGAAAAGGGGATGAATCCTCAAGAATCTATTTTAACCAATCTGCTAAATCCTCTTTGGTGCTGCACTTGGGCTTTTCCCCCATAATGATCAATACTATAGTTTTCCTATCATTAGATTTAATTGTTAATGCATTCTATTCATCTTAATGTGTCCTTTGAAAATAGCCCAGCTTGTTGGCAGGTAGAAGTATGTATGTAAAGCTACAATGAATGCACTTTTATCTACAATTTGAAGAAACCTGTTTAAGGCAGAAAGTGGGGATTGCAAAAATAGGCATATTTTATTTATTATGACATTTGAATCCCACATTATCCCAAACAGAGTTAAGGTTCAATGTGGCTTACAATCCATTTATAAACATTATGAGCAAGTAAAATAGTGTTTTATCTGGGGTAATGGGCTCTTTTGAAAACAGCCCTCTCTATGTGGGGCTAAAATTACAGAGTTCCTGTGCCTGCACAGCTTTACCCATAACAGTGTTCCTTAAGACAGAGATGGGGAGGGGTCTGAGCTTCTGTCCATACTTTTGTATTTTCAACTTATGCATTTATTTTCTTTTAGGAAAACTATGCACGCACAGTGTCAGGTGAATGTATGTGCAGGTAGTTTTCCTGGAGTAATCTGAAAGTGAAGTTAATCATGTAACCTCACTTTGAAAACTGGTAAGTACCTGGTAGGGTGCTGAGATCTGTCCCAGATTATAGATTGGTGGTTCCTTGTTTGTCAAAGGGTCACTGGGAACTGACACACATGGGTATATCCTATATAATAATTCTCACCTCCAACAGGATGTGCCTGGGACCGTGCCTGCCGGAAGTGGTCTGCTAGGCAGGCACGCACTGACCTCAGTGACATCAGTGACAGACAATTTGGCAAAGCAAAACAATCTGAGTGCTGGCCATAGGACACAGGGTTGATAGGAGAGGTTTAAAAGACTGAAGGAATGGAAAGTGTTAAATGGGGGGAGGGGGGAGTTCTGAATGACTGAAAGACATGCAAATTTGGGACAGGAAAACAATCTCAATGCTGGCCATTAGCACACAGGGTACATAAGAGAGTTTTAAAAGACTGAAGGAACCAAAAGTGTTCGGGGGGGGGGGGGGGGGGGGGGGGTGGAGTTCTGAATGAATGAAAGAAAGGAAAATTTACGAGAGGAACACAATCTGAATGCCGGGCATTTGTACACAGGGTAGATAGGACACTTTTTTTAAAAAAATGAAGGACGTGAAAGTATTACATCTTGGGGGAGGGGTGAGGAGGAAAGCGGTGGAGTATCTGGATACTGGGCGTTAGGGCCACGGGGGGGGGGGGTACATAGACTTTTGAAAGCCTTAAGGAACCCAAAGTGTGGGAAGGAGGAGGAAAAGGAGGGGAGGGAACGGGGTGAGGGGCATTAGGAACAGGGGAGGGGGCCCTGTCAAACACTCTCATTCTCACACACACACTGTTACACAGACAGTCTCACTCTGTCACACACCCGCACATTCACTCTGGCTCTCTCTCTCAAACCAGGGGCGTAGATACGGGTGGGCCTGGGTGGGCCCAGGCCCACCCAATTTCAGCCCAGGCCCGCCCAGCGCCAGCGCCAGCCCCAGCTCCCATTGCCGGCCACTGCTGCTTTTCCTGATGAGCAGCAGGGCCGGCGCTACAAAAAGAAGAAGCGCTCAGCTGACTGAGCTGAGCGCCGCCGCCGACGCTAAGACTCGACGAGAAAAAATATTTTTAAAAATCGCGGCACCGCAGGCAGCCTCGAAGCATTGGCTGCTGGCTCTGCAGGCCCCGCCCGTCTCTTACGTCACTCCTCTGCCTGACTATTGTGATGCATTACTTATGGAAGCTTCTGGAACCTTGTTCCATCCGCTTCAGTTGGCACAAACTGCTTTGGCAAGAATGGTGACCAGAACAGCCAGATGGGACCATATTACCCCATTTCTTAGGAACCTCCATTAAATACCTATTAATTGGTGTTCTCAATTTCAGATTTTACTATTAATCTGTAAATGTTTGAACAATGAAGCCCCAGTCTGCTTGGCTACACAATTACAAATATACAGTCCATAAAGGTCCCTTTGATCTGATAATAAGCATCTGCTGGATGTACCCACGGTGAAACATATGCGAATGGAAGAGAATAGATCAAGAGTGTTTTTGGGTTATCTGTGACTTGTGTCTGTTATGCTGGAAAAGCAGTATTGTTAAGATTTGTTTTAGTGTGTTTGTGATGCCTGGTTAGTGCGTTATAGAAACTGTATACACTGTAAAACTACCATTATAGGGGGAAAAAACACAGGGTACCAACTTACTCTTAAAGATGTCACAGTTAAGTAGACATTTGATAATATGACAATTTACAGATAATTTCTTTTAAAAGCATTTAAGATCAGAACGGCAATCATTTACAAGGTGTCAGTAGCGGACAAAGTGAGAATCCAGACACTGCATGAGCAAGTTTTGGAGCAAAGGCAACAGTGACTGCGTAAAATCTGAAGTACGGGAAGCTCAGTACTGTGAAAAAAATTAGTGACTGCAAAATTGTGTCATATCGTTAATTTTTAGCTCCAATGCTTTTATTGCGCAAAAATCGCTAGGTAATAATGCTAAAATGTCGGTAACATCAACATAGCTTAAGATAATTAAATTTTGTCTAACAGTAATATGGAAATAAGATGATTAACATTTCTTGTTGAAATTCAAATCGACTTCTAAGAAAACATCAAAAATATGCAGGGGGTTACTTGAAATGCAAGTCATTCAATATTAAACCCAGAATAATCTTTCAGAGTGTGCGCTGCTTATTATACTCTAAAATAACCAAACATGTTTTATACACTGACTGCATGATCAATACTTGTGCAAAAATCTTGATAGTGTTGTAGAATTTTCACTCACAGTACTGGGAAAGGAGACAGAATGATCTTGTCAGTCTTCATTTTTTCCAATTCCAAGTTGAGGATATCCAAGTTATTCATAAAAACTAGAAAAAAGTCAACAGATTAAGTTTACAGTTTAGGATAATAGACCAAAGCAAAAAAAAAAAAAAAAAAAAAAAAAAATATATATATATATATATATATATATATATATATATATATATATATATATATATATATATATATATATATAATATAGAAATAACAAAAGAGTCACTTCTGAGGACATCAACACAATATGCAGAACAACTCAGGTTTCTCTGAAACTCCAGTGTCTAGTGGAACTCTGCACTGCTTAAAGGACAAGAAACTTTGGAGTAAATATTGATCTTGAGATGTTCCTGCCTGCTTAAACCCCGATCAGTGGATGTCCCAGGATATTGAGTGACACCCACACAGGGCCACTGACTATTCTCTCTAATCGCCATAGCACTGGGTGGTCCATGGGCAGAGACAGGCAGGATTTGGCACCCCCCGCTGGCAGGACTGTAGGTGGAGGACTCCCACACTGCTTAGAGAGAACAGAGATCTCTGATCATTGAATGTTAGCTCTGATCATTGCAGCAGTCTTCAGTTAGTGACAGAGTGGTTCAGGATGGAGTTGGGGCTAAGCAAAACGTTATCCTGGCACAGCTAATATTCACTACCAGCACCTGGATACATCTCTGGCGCATGTAGCAGGTGCACATCAAGTGGCTTTCTACCCATGTAGGTCAATGGCTGGGGGTAAGGTCTCAGACCCAAAATGGACATGTGCCAATTTTGATTTTTTCGCACGTCCATTTTCGGCAAAAATTTAAAAAGGCCTTTTTTTACAGGCACGCTGAAAGATGAATCTGCGTGCACCCAAAACACACGTCTACACTACCGCAGTTCATATTTCAGCACACTCTAGTAAAAGGACCCCTTAACCTTCCTTTGCCCTGGGTACAACAGTAGAACAAAGTACTACTTAGATTGTGAGCCCACTAGGGACAGATCCAGTACCTGTGAAATGAAACTTTAAACCACTTAGGTTTAAGCAGTATATAAATATCTGAATGAATGAATGAATTTACACACATAACTGGCATGTATTTATTTATTATTAAGACTGAGCTTCTAATCTTCCCACCTAAACCAACCTCTCCTCTTCCCCCATTCTCTATTTCTGTGGATAACACTCTCATCCTTCCTGTCTCATCAGCTCCTAACCTTGGGGTCATATTCGACTCCTCCCTCTCCTCTGAACAAATTCAGCAGACTGCTAAAACCTGTTGTTTCTTTCCTTTCTGAACACGCTACCAGAACCCTGATCCACACTCTTATCACCTCTCGCAACTTGCTTCTCACAGGTCTCCCACTTAGCCATCTTTCTCCTCTTCAATCTGTTCAAAATTCTGCTGCATGACTTATATTCCGCCAGTGTCGCTATGCTCATATTAGCCCTCTCCTCAAGTCACTTCACTGGCTCCATATCCATTTCCACATACAGTTCAAACTCCTCTTATTGACCTATAAGTGCATTCACTCTGCAGCTTCTCAGTACCTCTCCACTCTCACCTCTCCCTACACTTCTCCCCGGGAACTCTGTTCACTGGGTAAATCTATCTTATCTGCACCCTTCTCCACCGCTAACTCCAGACTCTGTTCCTTTTATCTTGCTGCACCATATGCCTGGAATAGACTTCCTGAGCCGGTACGTCAAGCTCCATCTCTGGCAGTCTTCAAATCTAGGCTAAAAGCCCACCTTTTTGATGCTGCTTTTAACTCCTAACCCTTATTTTATCACCTCCAACATTCTGAAGCCGAGAAACCTCGTGTGGTTGGTCACTTCTGCTTGTGACGAACCCGGAAGTACGTGATGTCAATTCAGGAGATGGATACAGAGAGCAGGAATGCCTCAGCCATGCAGTCAGCTTCAGAATGTTAGAGGTGTGTTTTATTATATAGGATAAGAAGTAGTAGTAGTCTTTGGGATTCCGGAATCTTGCTACTTTTTGGGATTCCGGAATCTTGCTACTCTTTGGGATTCTGCATGGAATCTTACTCTTTGACCTTATCCCTTATTTGTCCTGTTTGTCTGTCTTGATTAGATTGCAAGCTCTGTTCAAACTTCTTCTACTAACCTATAAATGTACTCACTCTGCTGCTCCCCAGTATCTCTCCACTCTCGTACTTCCCTACACCCCTTCCCATGCACTCCGTTCCATGGATAAATCCTTCTTATTGGTTCCCTTCTCCACTACTGGCAACTCCAGACTTTGCTCCTTCTGTCTCGCTGCACTCTACACCTGGAATAGACTTCCTGAGCCCCTACGTCTTGCCCCATCCTTGACCATCTTTAAATCTAGATTGAAAGCCCAGCTCTTTAACATTGCTTTTGACTTGTAACCACTCACCTCCACCTACCCTCCTCTCCTCTTTCCTCTACACATTAATTGATTTGCTTGCTTTATTTTTTTGTCTATTAGATTGTAAGCTCTTTGAGCAGGGACTGTCTTTCTTCTCCTATGTTTGTGCAGCGCTGCGTATGCTTTGTAGCGCTATAAAAATGCTAAATAGTAGTAGTAGTAGTAGTACCACCCAGCTACAGCATGAACCAAGTGGTAATTTGTTTTTTTAATGGCAATTGTTATTTTACGCGTTTAGATGATCACCGCATGGTTAACGCGTGAGACCTTACCGGTAAGTCAATGGGTGGCGGTAAGGTCTCAGACCCAAAATGGATGTGCGCCAATTTTTATTTTGCCCAATGCCCATTTTTGGCAAAAAATTAAAAATGGCCTTTTTTACAGGTGCCCTGAAAAATGGATCTGCATGAATTTCTTTCTTTCTTTCTTTAATACTTACAGTCTTCCACTTTTTTCGCATCACATTCACCTTTCACAGGAGCAGATAAAGCAAACAGACCCAAGAAAATGGCCAAACTCCACATTTTCAACATCTTTGGTTTTAGTTTCTGGACACTGCAGCAGTTGGAGATAAGGAGGGGGTGGGGGGACCTATAAAAATGTATTAAGCTAACATCATAGGATTGCCAGCTGGTTCCAGATTTTCATAACAACCTCATCTAGAATATTAACAGGGAATAGAGAGCTACAAGTATATACTGGTAACGGAGTAAAACCAGGATTGGTAACTCTTTCTGATAGTGATGGAGAGAAACCAAAATATAGACATGTGGATTGGGCAAACATCAGAATGAGCATTACTATTTGTTAAGGACTGCCTATGATTTTTCCATATCCTTTTTTTTTCTTTTTGCAATCAGGAGCCCTGGGTGTCAGCCGCCCTTGCTACGGCACTGCTCTGTTCTGTGGATAAATCTCTCTTATCTGTCCCCTTCTCCTCTACTGCTAATTCCAGACTCCGTTCCTTTTATCTCGCTGCACCTCATGCCTGAAATAGACTTCCTGAGCCTGTACTTCTAGCCCCGCCTTTGGCCATTTTCAAATCCAGGCTAAAAGCCCACCTCTTTAACGCTGCTTTTGACTCCTAATCACTACTCACTTGCCCTGTACACTTTTATCCCCACCTCTTTATTTCTCTTACCTCTTAGTAGTTCTGTCTGTTTGCCTGTCCTATTTAGATTGTAAACTCTTTGAGCAGGGACTGTCTTTTCATGTATGGTGTACAGTGCTGCGTATGCCTTGCAGCGCTATAGAAGTGATAAGTAGTAGTAGCAGAGGCGTGTCTGGGGTTGGAGGATAGGCATGCCTGCGCTAATCGGGTAACACAGGCACATTAACATATGCTACCTGATTACCGCAAGAGTCCTTACTGCCTCCTAAATAAGTGGCGACATGGACTCCTGATGGTAATGGCTACATGTTAATGTGGAAATTAGCATGTGACCATTACAAAAATGTTTTAAAAACCCAAATCGGTAATTTAACTGCCACACTAAGGGGTCGTTTTACAAAGACATGCTGAAAAATGGCTTGCAGTAGTGTAGGCATGGGTTTTGGGCACATGCCAATCCACTTTTTAGCGCACCTGTAAAAAAGGCCTTTTTTTGCCTCGCGTCCATTTTGGGTCTGAAACCTTACCGCCAGCCATTGACCTAGCGGTAAAGAATCCGGGCGTAGGTAATATTTTTCAGACACTCCTAATAGACGCGCACCAATAATGAAATTACCGCAAGAGCCATGAGGCAGTCAGGCGGTAACTCCATTTTGGCGCACACTGGATGGGCGTAGATGCTTACGCAGCTTAGTAAAAGGGCCCCTAAAAGTGTCCGCAGCGCTGGGCACTTTTTAGCATGGCTTAGTAAAAAGACCCCTTAGTTCACAAAATTTTGATTTCTAACTTTAGGTGACCATCTGAATTGACCCCAAAGTGGAAATAGTGGGCACTCTTTCCTAAAAGTGAAAGCGCCACTGACACACGAACCACACGCAGAAAGCATTGTGCACATACAAACTAGTACAGGAACTCAGAGAAAGTGTGTGCCCTCATTCTGAAATATTGTGAACAATGATGAGAAACTGGCAGAATGACAAAATGGCCAGAAAAGCCTGAAAAATACTAATATTTCCTCAAAAGTCACGTAAAATGATATGAAACATTATGGGGGTCTTTACTAAGGCACTCTCATGTTTTTGACACGCGCTAAAATTGGGCGTGCGCTAAACGTTAGAGATACCCATAGGAATGCATTGCTGTCTCTAATGTTTAGCTAGCACCTATTTTTAGCGCATGCTAAAAACATGAGCACGCCTTAGTAAAAGACCTCCAAATATTTTAGCTGCCCCTTCTTAGTACGTCAGAAGACACAAGAATTTTGAAACTTTTGAAAGGGATTAAAGAGATGGATTATAAATGGAAAATCTAAAATAATTATTTTCACAATCTCATTTCATTCTAGTTTTAGCAGATTCATTAAAACAGTATTTGAACATAGCCGATGCCAAGTCAGCCATCAATAAACTGTTTGGCTCAAATATTTGGAGCAAAATGTTCTGCATCTTCTCTCCCTTTCTATCAGGTGCCAAGATCTCTAAGTTCTTGAACATCCCATCCCTAAAGGCGATGACTGAAAAATTACAAAACTGAATTACTTTTTCAGATCTGTAAAGCATAGCTCTGATATCTACCTTATAACTGCCAAATAATGTCTCACCACCTTGCAAAGCCCCCTGCATCAAAGCAGCTTCTTTCATACATACCTCTATCAATTTTTGCTCACTGAGGGATGAATTCTGCGTACCAATCTCAATTTGGTGTTTAAGGTTCCCTGCAGGGCTTTTTATACTTTAGCAAGACTGATGAAGCCAGGAAGCTTGAAATAAAATGGTCTAGGCTTGCCCAGGTTCAGATTCATCCAATGTAAATAGCGAGGATACAGTACTGAGAAAACTCTGTGCAACTACTAATTTAACTTTGGATGCCACGTCAATGCAATATCATTCTCAATTGCGTACTGTAATCCTTTTTGTCCTCAGTGTGGGGCAGAAAACCTTCACAGCTCTGTCCTCCTGGGCTGGAGCTTCTCTCTTTCACACAATCCAAAAGTCAACACCAAACTTCCTTCAAAATCCACAGTCTTTAATTTAGAGACAGTTTACATAAACCTCTCAGCAGTTCAAAATATAGCTTACAGTTCATTTTAGAGTTCTCCTTGAGAAGAAAAAAAAAAGGCTTTCAGACCTTTTCTTCCTGGACACAGTTGAAGTCTCTTTAGGCATAGTCCACACACAAAAAAAAAAAACAGCCAAGAAAAAGAAAACTCACCTGCTCAGAGGCGTAGCCAGGTTTTGAACTCATGGGGAGCAGACTTTTATAAAATAGGCGCCGGTTGGTGTCAGCTGCACAGCAGTGTCTGTGTTGTTGCTCAGGGGCTGTAGCGGGCACTGATTAATACAGGTTGGCTCTGTTGCGTCCTGCCTACAAGGAAACAGTAAGTTACATCAAGAGGCAGGACGCAGAAGAGATCCCTGGACTGGCCAGAGCAGGCAACCTGTCTTCTTAACTACAAAGTAAAAATATTCAAATCGTGACCATCACCTCAGGAATAACACACACATTCCTTCCACTGCTAGACACCTTGTTTAAATCAGATGGGCGTTTGTGTGGTGATTCTACAGGATGTGAAGAACACTAGTCCTGAGCATTTTTATTTTAGGTGACAAGGGCCACCAAAGGCGGCCCTTGCCCCAGAGCCTACTTTCAAATAGGGCTAGACATTTTGTGAAATAACGCAAACCCCTGCAAAAAGACACCTTATATATATATAGCACTGTCTGTTCATAGCTGGGTTAGGGCTGTTATAGTGTGGTAAGTTTTGTGTTCTAGGGTAGTGTTTCCCAAGTTGGTCCTGGAGTACCCCCTTGCCAGTCAGGTTTTCAGGCTATCCACAATGAATCTGCATGACAAAGATTTGCATGTAATGGAGGCAGTATATACAAATCAATGTCATGCATATTTATTGTGGATAGCCTGAAAACCTGACTGGCAAGGGGGTACTCCAGGACCAACTTGGGAAACATACTCTAGAACACAAAACTTACCACACTATAACAGCCCTAACCCACCTATGAACAGACAGTGCTATATATATTACACTGGGCTCTACAGCACCAGTTAACCTACTATTGGGAAACTGGAACAAACTGCACTGTTACACATTCCTACACAGATGCTATGTGCTCGCAGAATCCTTCACCTCAGGCACACATGCAGAACATGGACAGACCCTCATCTATATATCATAAGAGTAGTCATACTGGGTCAGACCAATGGTCCATCTAGCCGAGTATCCTGTTTCCAACAGTGGCCAACCCAGGTCAGAAGCACCTGGCAGAAACCCAAACTGTGACAATATTCCAATCAAATACAGAATAGGGAGCCATAAAAAACCCCAAAACAAAAGAAACCACCAACAAGAAGAAAAATTGAAATAGAGAACCCTCTCCTCTCTGCCCAATGAAGCCAGACTCTATAAATTGTGCAATACTGATAAAAAAAAAACAAAAAAGAAACAAATGCATTTTCTCCTGTACTTTGAAAAATAAAAAATACAAAAAATGTACATTTTACAAAGCAGGTACATCTCAGTCCGTACAAAGTATTAAATAAAAATATTTTTTCTACCTTTGTTGTCTGGGAATTTGGTTGGTCCCAGTCTTTTTTTCCATGTTCCATGAGTCAGCCTTACAAATTCCTTTCCAGGTTGGCCTTTCCATTTCTTCTCTCACCTCTTGTCGTTTTCTTTTCCTTCTCTACATCTGTTTGGTACTGATCTTTCGTTTTATGTCTCCACTATCAAATAGCTGTGTATAAATAGAGCTGCCGAGTGATCCAGAAAATGCACTCGGACCCCTGCAGGGTTGCGAATTTGAAGGTATCGAAGATGTGCATTTTCAAATACTGTCATATTCTTAATATCAAATTGAAAATAAAATACCTTTTTCTACTGTTTTCTACTCTATGACTAGAAGTGCCTTCTCTGTGTCCCTATCTCCTCCCCTTTCCAGTAGTGCCCGGTGTCTCTATCTCCTTCCCCCCTTTCCAGTAGTACCCCTGTGTCCCTACCCCCCCCCCTTTTCAGTAGTGCCCCTGTGTCCCCATTTCTTCTTTCTCCAGCACTGCCTCATTGTGTTTCAATGCCTCTACCCTCTCCCTGTCCAGTATTGACTCTGTGTCCTTCTCCATCTCTGTCCAGCATTTACAATATCCTTCTCTCTCCCCATGTTAACCTTTTTCCCTGTCTCTTTCAGCGCTCCCCAGTGTTTCATTTGGAGGGGCTGGTTATAGGGACACTCTAGCATGTGTTATATTTGTGCAAAGATTTTTTTTCTCCTGGTCAAGGCCACTAAAACAGACATCGTGTTATGAGTATCAGGTGCTCAACATTCAGAGTTTCTCTCTATTTGTTTATTACATTTATACCCTGCATTAAACGTGAATTAGGTTGAAACAAAACAGAATAATCCATTTGTGTACCTAAAAGGTAAACTACAAAACAGATGAAAATGTGATTTCATATGCCCCAATGAAAGGAGAGTTTAATTCTACTTCCATTTAATTTCAATATATTCTACCTTCCCATGGCAGATTACAACAACAGTTAAGATGATGAACCCATCAGAAAACAGGATATCCTCACTGAAATCTGGATATCTGTATTGTATAGAAGCACAGTGAAGAAAAAACAAACTATAGAGTTTATAATTGCAGTTTCTACCAGCTACAATAATTTTTGAAGCTCTTTTAGTGATATTCAATTGTTACTAGATCTAGATTTCTCATCCAACTTTTAAGGCACTGCCTATCCAATTGAAACAACTTTTTTTATTTATTTAGATTTTGCTCACACCTTTTTCAGTAGTAGCTCAAGGTGAGTTACATTCAGGTACTCTGGATATTTCTCTGTCCCAGGAGGGCTCATAATCTAAGTTTGTACCTGAGGCAATGGAGACACCTATAGTGATATTGTAGGCATGTACATGGTTAACGCGCGTACATGGGTAGCACATGTTAAAAATGCTAACGTGCCTTTAATGCTGCTTAGTAAGCAGGGCCCTACGTTCAAAATAACTAAGGGGAAAATGCCTCAGAAAGGCCGTAGTAATACTGCACCCTATGGACTGGTCTGTGCTATGCCGTTTAAAACAATACTCATTCAGACCACGTTCTATCATCGGCCAGAAAAGCCCCTTAATCCTATCAATTTTTACTCACAATTTTTATTTTTCATTCTTTATAAAAAAAATAGTGCACTTTCCATCACGCTCAACCTTTAAAGAGTACTCAATTTCACCACCAGGATTCGAGTGGTAAGTCTGCGTTGGGCTTACCACCGCTCTGTAATAGGGACCATAACTTTCCAATGAAACCTTTTCCTTTCATTCAGCACTGAGGATAATCACAAATCTATTTTCTCGTCCCACTCAGGCACACTTTCTAGTCACAGATTTTTGAGAAATAAATCAGCTTTTGCCAACAGATTGGGAATTCTCTTGAGCACAGCAAAAAGTTGTAGAGAGACTGACTCTCCTAGTTACATTTGTTTTCATACAGAATAAAGAAGCACTTTGGGGAGTGTTTTTTTTCAATCATCTAATCTGGATGTTCTGGGAGGTATAATCTCTTTGTTCCCAGATATATGTATAAGGACACAGAATAGAAGAAAACAGTAGGATTGCAGCAACATGCTTAAGACAAGATTCAATCTGCACAGACATCACATGAAAATAGCTGGTGCCAGTCAAGCCCCCACCCCTGTGGGCCAACACTTTACAAGAGCAGAACACTGCACCAGTGATTTCACAGTAAGAATACTGAAAGGTAATTTTAAAACAATACAGGAACGTAAGACCTTTGAAATAAGAATGATTGAATATTTTAACACCCAACAGACAGGACTTAACAAGGATCTGGGTTTTCTAACCCATTATAAACCATAAAGTTGTATTTCTCTGTTTATTACCCTCCTCTCACCTACCAACACCCATCCTGTTAGAATATCAATGAAATGCTTTGATATCCCCATGCATACCCCCACCATCCCACTCTGTCAGACTGTCAAAGTAATGCTTTGATGTTTCTCTTATATATACTATCTGCTAACACATTTGCTTATCTCCGATCTGACGAAGAAGGGCAACCTTCGAAAGCTAAACAAGAAATGTATTATGTCCAATAAAAAAGGTATCATCTTATTTTCTTTTCCATGTTTTATTTTGTTTGATTTCTATTTAGTCCTTAAAGGCAAAATTTCAGTTAAAATATCCATGTACTACTACTACTACAGTTCTTCCTCTTGAAGTTAAAGTTGTTGCCAGCTAGACTATTTTGATTGCTTAGGTATATCAGTATTAGGCGGTATTTGATTTTTGACTGAGTTGGTCTTACCCAATATTATTTAAACAGTTTCTACTGAAGTCCTGCTTCCTTTGGCATTTCCTAGTATCTTGTCCCACCCCTACGTGGATTTAAGGACTTTAGTTAGATAAATTTTCCTCATTTTAATGCTTATATTTTGAAAAATTTCAATGTATTATCTCACATATCCTGTTTAAAGCATCTTTGATGTAATTATATGTGAAAAGTATATGTGAATCATCTAACAGATGATTCCATTCTAAGATCTATAGGAATCTACTACTACTTATCAATTCTATAGCGCTACTAGACATACGCAGTACTGTACACTTGAACATGAAGAAACAGTCCCTGCTTGAGAGAGCTTACAATCTAATCAGGACAGACAAACAGGACAAATAAGAGATAAGGGAATATTAAAGTGAGGATGATAAAATAAGGGTTCTGAACAAATGAATAAGGGTTAGGAGATAAAGCAGCATCAAAAAGGTGGGCTTTTAGCCTAGATTTGAAGACGGCCAGAGATGGAGCTTGACGTACAGGCTCAGGAAGTCTATTCCAGGTATATGGTGCAGCAAGATAAAAGGAACGGAGTCTGGAGTTAGCAGTGGAGGAGAAGAGTGCAGAGTGGAGTGGCCTAGTGGTTAGGGTGGTGGACTTTGGTCCTGGGGAACTAAGGAACTGAGTTTGATTCCCACTTCAGGCTCAGGCAGCTCCTTGTGACTCTGGGCAAGTCACTTAACCCTCCATTGCCCCATGTAAGTCGTATTGAGCCTGCCATGAGTGGGAAAACGCGGGGTACAAATGTAACAAAAAAAAAAAGAGAGAGATTTATCCAGTGAACGGAGTTCCCAGGGAGGAGTGTAGGGAGAGATTAGAATGGAGAGGTACTGAGGAGGTACAGAGTGAATGTACTTGTAAGTCAATAAGAGGATTTTGAACTGTATGTGGAAATGGAGAGGGAGCCAGTGAAGTTACTTGAGGAGAGGGCTAATATGAACATAGTGACACTGGCAGAATATAATTCGTACAGCAGAATTTTGAACAGATTGAAGAGGAGAGAGATGGCTATGTGGGAGACCTGTGAGAAGCAAGTTGCAATACTCTAAGCGAGAGGCGACAAGAGTGTGAATAAAGGTTCTGGTAGTGTGCTCAGAAAGGAAAGGGCAAATTTTGGTGATATTATAGAGAAAGAAATCACATTCTAAGAGTGGGTGCAAGGCAACTTAATACCACAGAGTGCAAGGAGTCAAGTCAAAGTCTACAGATGGAGGCACATGCTAAAGATTTGTGTTAGAGGAATGAAGTTAGTAGAGAGGAACAAATGGAATAAGCTGCATGGCGCAGTTTGGAAAGGAGCTGAGGGGGAATACTTCCTCTGCTGTCCTGTGGACTACCAGAAATCACAAATGGGTAAGTCCCAAGGATGGGGAAAAGGGTTTCCTTGGACACGTTTTGTTTTGAATTTAGGGGAGGAATTTATTGAGAAGATCTGGAGGTGTTGAGGGTTCAGATCAGAGGGTGTAAGGGAGTAATCTGAATGAGAGGGGAGATGGCAATGGGGGTAGGGGGAGGTGATGACCTGTGACATTAGGACTGTGGCTGCATGTGATGTGTCTATGTGCTGTTACTTAGGTCCTGGGAAAAAGACAAAGGCAGTGACAAGAAATGGAGAATCAGCTCCAGCTTCAAAAGGGAGTTGCATAACAGAATTACCCTGTGAACCTCCAGGTAGTCTCTGGAGAGAAAGGCAGAAAAGGAAAACCACCTGAGTTCCAAAGACAGGCCCACTACCTCCTCCATTTCAAGCAATGGACAATTATTCCTCTCCAGTCCAGATCTAGGGTGGGGCTTAAAGGAGGAGCCCACTGCCCAAGAAGGGGAAGCAAGGACAGAGCACATCAGTGGTTCGCAATCCTGGTCCTAGAAGCAGCCTAGCCAGTCAGTTTTTTAGGATATCATGAATGTTCATGAGATAGGTTTGCAAGCCCTGCCTCCACTACATACAAATCCCTCTCGTGAATATTCATTGTGGATATCCTGAAAACCTAACTGGCTGGGGTGCCTCCAGGTCCAGATTTGGGAACCACTGGACCACAGTCTTCCTGCTGGGAGGCCAAATGGAAGGAAGCTGAACCGGAGCCTGAAGGTAGTAAATTATCCTTTCTTTTTTCCTTTATGGTTTTTACATTTTGAGGAAGTCTGGAGTAGGACTAGGTGACATTATTTCTTGCCTGCATGTAGATGTAGTAGCAATCACAGCTAAGCATGTGGTGATAGGTAGGCAGTCTGGTACAGGGCCTGACCCCAACTAAAAGGCATTTCCTTTGGGTATTTCAATATAAAGAAGTTCAAGTTAAAAGACAACTTACCGAACATTTTTGTTTATACATATGGAACTTTTTTCCTTAAACATTGTTAGAACTTGTGTTAAACTCCATAGATAGAAAAGAGGCCAGGGATGGGCTGAGTTCTCTCCAATTGACCTTGACATAGACTGACCAAAGGGGTTAAGTGAAGGTCACTGAATAGATGCAAGGATATAACCTTTATTTGGAAAAACAGAGATTTTGTGCCTGCAGGAGCCTAAGGATTTACAAAGACAGGTCTTCACGATCACTCAGCTCACACCAATGGGCTGACGATCCTTTACACTGCAAAGCTCTTCCCTTGAGGTGGTAATAAATGCAGCCTTGTCATTGGCAGTTGGACAGCTAGCATGTGATACCAACCCACCTTCTAGATATCACAGCTGGCCACTCCTCCAACCTGCCCACTGTATGCCTACCTCTCACTCTTATCTACATTAGACAACTAGTGTAGGTTTTTGTATTGCATTGCTAGTTTGAAGACATGGTAGATGTTGGCTTAGGTATACGTTAATGTCTACTATGTGGTAAAGCCCAAGCTGGCTGCTTTATACAGCTTAATACAAGACACCTTTAGATTAGATGCTCTATAGTACCAGAGAGACATGGAATGTGATGCAAGTAATTATTATTTTAATGAAAGAATGAATACAGTACAGGCATTAAGCAATTAGAAAACAATTCTTTTCACTGGGGTCCTTTTACTAAGACACACTAACAGATTTAGCAGGTGCTAAATGATAATATACCTGTTATATTCCTATGGGCATCTTATCATTTAGCGCACACTAATTGTTAACACACAATAAATATGCTAGAGTGCCTTAGTGAACGTTTTAATGATTTTCAGAAGGTAGATTGAGAATACAATGCCAGAACACAGAAAATATATCTGAAAGGTGATTACAAAGATATAATGACCCATTTCTAACTTTGACCTTGTTCCAAAAACGGCTTATGAGATTGTGCCAGTAAATATGTGTATTGCAGGTTAAGTGGTGGTTCATCTCTGTCTTCTTCTAATTTGAAAATGGTTTTATTAAGGGGTTTGAATCTTTGGAGTCACAGCCTTATATGGAAGCTGACTCCTAGCAGTAGAATTGCAAGACTACAGCTACTGGATCAATGCTGTCAGTTTGAAACTGGAGCCAATGGGTCAGGAGTGGAAAGGGGACCACTCAACCACCATCCCACTAGACACCAGAGATCAGAACCTGGTAAGTCCTGGGGGTGACTGAGGGGTCCAGAGGGCAGCAGTTGATGGATTGTGAACAGAGTGGGGGGTTTGGATATGTGATCATGGGGGATTTTTAAGGAGGGATCAGATCAAGGAGCTAGGGGAGAGCGGAACAGTGGGGTTGGGGAACAGGACTTGGACAAAGAATTGGGGAGGGGAGAGGAATTGAAAAGGGAGCCAGGGAGAATTGGCACTGCTCAGATTTTGATTGTCTCAGGCTGCCTGGTTAAGTGCTGGCGTATATTGGAAGCTGACCTGCTCAGTGTTGTGTAAAAGGGTTTGAAGCCTTTCCTCCCCACTTAAACCAAGTTGAATATCAACCCCTTTATTTTTGATGTGTTAGATTTTGCAAGTATTTGAAAAGAAAGATGCTTGCTCATGAAATGCCTTTGATTACTGTCCTTAAGCATTTCAGGAAACTTTAAGAAATTAGACACCATTAGCATTACAGAAGTTTGTTTTTCCCTAATATGATTCATTCTTGTTCCTAACCCTATAATTGCACAGTTAGGTAACATAAAAGTAATCAACATTTTGCAGGTTTTCAGCCAGAAAGATTCCTTCCTTCATTCGCTGTTCAGGCTTCTCAACAACCAAGGTCTGGAAGAAATAAAATAAAATGATGAAATGAAGATGATTCAAAAATATATTTTGCTCTATTTGGGAGTCAGATGCAGTTCTATAACGATGTGGCAACAATTCTATAATGGCTTAATAATGTACCTAAACCATTATATAATACTAAGTGAAAGACGAGTTGGCCTACCAAATTTTAGGTGCAATCAATTAAGTAAGATCAATGACTAGCATAACTAAGCATCCCTAGGGGGGCCATTAAACACATGTAACCATAGTATTCCATATACCTAGTGGCTTGAGGTATATATTGAACAGAATAGGTGACAGTATCGATCCTTGTGCTACCCCACAGGGAGGAGCCCATGGTGGCGATGAGTTGCTGCCAAACGTTATGGATTGTTGGCTGTCTAATAGATAGGATCTGAACCAGGCAAGTACTGTTCCATTGATGCCTGTTTCTGTCAGTCGTGTTAGCATGATATAATGATCCACAGTGTCAAAAGCTGCTGAGAAATCTAGCAGTACTAACACCGAAATGAATCCCCTGTCTCAGTTATGTGAAGATCATCTAGAAGGGATATGAGGACCATTTCTGTTCCATAACCGGGTCTGAAACCAGACTGACATGGATCTAGCCATTTTCTCTCTTCTAGCCAGTCATTAAGTTCAACATAGACTGACAGTTCTATAAGTTTCTCTAGAAATGGGATGTTGGATACTGGCTGGTAACTTTCAAGTTTGTTTTTCTTTACCAAAGGGTGACTCACTGCCCATTAGAAAGAGAGGTATTCACAATTTTTGTGATGCCTTCCATGAGGCCCATACTTTCCTGCTGCACTATCTTTGATGAGCAAAGGTCAAGGGAGCAGGTAGTTGGTCGAAGGTTGAAGTTCTGTTAGGATTTTGTCAAGGCTCTCCTCTGTCATTGGGTTAAGTGTCTCATCTGTCTCTGTCACTCCTGGTTAACAGATTGGAGACTGGGTGGGATTGCCTGTAAATCCTGGTGGAGACTTTTAATTTTGTTGACAAAGTAGGCAGCAAAATCATGGCAGTTTAGTTTATTCTGGGCAGGCTGGTTCTGTTGTGGGGTTTGCAGTAGGCTGTTTACTGTACTGAACAACTGCTTGGTTGAATTGACAGCCTGTGCAATACATTGAGAAAAATATTGCTTTTGGCTACTGTCAAGGCTTGGCGGTACTTTGTTATGTGCTTCCTCTAGTTTAGCGTGTCTTCATCCAGGCGGGATTTATGCCATCTCCATTCCAGTTTACGTCCTTCGTGTTTAAGGATTCGAGGTTCTGGAGAAAACCAAGGTGAGCGTTTGTGAGTGGAGCATAAAACTGTTTATGGTGGTGCCACTTTCTCTTAGGTCTTGGCTAAGTATGTATTCCAAATGTCAACCTGTTCTGGCACTGTAGTTGTCTTTTCATCCACATGTGGCTAGTCCAAGGCTTCTAGGAAATTCTCATCGGTCAGCTTTTTTTGTCTCTGATCTCCCTCCAAACTCTCGGAGCTGCCATTTGCTTCAGATGGTCACTTAGGGAAAATTTAATTAGAAAATAGTCTGACCATGATAGGGGTGTTATTTTACCCTTTCTTGTTTCTATGATTATAACAAAACTCACAATCACATGCATGCTAATGAACCTGATGAGAGAATGGCAACAAAAATTTGGAACACTTACTGTTGACTCCACTGTCTGCGTTCATCTTCGTAAGGGCATTTGTGAATGCTCCAGGTAACTGTGTTTGAAAAGGGTAGAGGAGAACAATTCAACTTTTATAACAATTATATAAGAGTTAATGCTGAAAGACCCTTTCTTATTGTCATCAAATGTGAGCAGTATAAAGTGCACAAGAGATGTGGAGTAGAAACCACAAATGGGCAAATTTCATTCACTATTTACATAAGGCTATATTGACTAATTTTTAGATGCTACTTTTGTTTTTCTTTACAGTTTACCTCATTCTATCGTAGTGGCCCTTTCAAAAGTTAAATGCCAACACAGTAGATTTCATAATGCTACCAAATCTGTTAGTTTCTCTTATTTCTGTTCACATTTCATCATCTGTTCTTCTCGTGGCCAGGCGGGTAGCAATATAGTCTAATCAGTATTCTCATTCCCTTTATACATGGAGAAGCCGACATTTGGACTGCAAGAGTTATATCGGCTAACTCTTGTGGTTGGAGCTAAAACTGGTTATTCAATGATGGGCCATTTTCGGTGACTTGCATTGACTATCCGGTTTATTTTTGGCCAATTTAAGGATAATTGGATAAGTCAATAGTCAGACTTAACAGTTATCTTTAAACCGGTCAAAGACATCCCACGTTATCACACAAACAAATATGGTGGCTAAACTGGATTTTGACATTGGCGACTAGCAAGTTATATTAGGCAATATAACCGGCTCTCTGCCAGCCACTAACCTGGAGTATTCAGCGGGGGGACATCTGTTTATCTCCCATTTAATATAGGCGGATAGCTGGATAAATGCTATTTAATCGGTCAACAGCCATTCTGGCCAGTTAAATAGCATTATATATCAGGGGTGGGGGGTAGGGGAGGGATTTCTATGTAGAAGGATTCCACATTGCAATCTGTTATTTTCTTTGACACAATTTTCTTTTTAACATATAACATTATCCTCCCTCCAATTTGACCCACTTTATCATTGCAATAATTTCTATTCTGGGATCACAGTGTTCCACTGGTTATTTTCCTTCCACCAGGTCCCTGAGATGACTGAAAGACAGGGCACCAACATTAGGAGCTCATAAGCTCACTAATACCTTAAGTTTCACTGTTCTAGGGCTCTAATAACTGAAACTAAATTAGAGGAACAAAATTTAGAGCTGGTAAATTCTGTGACAAAATAATTTTAGACTTTTTCATAAACTAATAACTAATGTTTGTTTGTTTGTTTGTTTTTTTATGAAATTAACACGGGTTTTATCAGTAAACCTACAAATGTTCCTGTATCCCAAGCTTAAATCACCAAGGGATTCTTTTACTAAGCAGTGTTAGGCACTGATTTTTTTTTCTTTTTTTTAACTCTTTCAAAAAGTAGATTAGGGAACACTCAATGAAGTTGCCTGGAAATACATTAAAAAGAAGAGGAGGAACAAGCTCCGGAACTTATTTGCATAGGATGTGGTAACAGCAGTTAACGTATTTGGGATTAAAAAAAGGTTTAGACAAGATCCTGGACTAAAATTCGATAGTCTGCTATTGAGACAGACTTGCAGAAACCACTGCTATCCCTGGGATTAGTAGCAAGGAATCTTGCTACTCTTTGGGATTCCAGAATTTTGTTACTCTTTAGGATTTTTGAATCTTGCTACTCTTTGGGATTCTGCCATCTACTTGTGGCCTGGATTGGCCACTGTAGGAAACAAGATACGAGGCTAAATGGACCATTAGTCTGATCCAATATGGCTATTCTTATGTTCTTATGGACCCTGAAATCTCCCAGCAAAACAATAATCACATCCAAAGAGACTTCTTCTTTCGTCAGATATCCATGTAAGATTTCCTTTTGTAAGTCATATTAAAAAAATTGCTTTTAGATTTCCTTACTCTTAGAAATAAATGAACATGAATAGTAGAGAGCACCTAGCTTCAAGGGGCTCCTGCATTCATTTTGGGCGGATCGAGCAAGCTTGGATATTTGATTTTGAGAGGTGGTTTGTAGGTGGGAAGGAAAGGCCAACATAAATATTCATGAACTGAGCTGATTTGCATGTGTTTGCATGTAGTCATCTCTCTTCAGTATTTGACATGGAGGGGCATAATCGAATCTCTGGGTACGTCTACGAGAAGGGGTGTTCCGAACTGTATTTTCGAAAAAGATGGGCGTCCATCTTTTCTTTCGAAAATACGGTTGGAACCGGCCAAATGCCGAGGATTTGGGCGGATTTGAGATGGGCACCTCGGTTTTCAGCGATAATGGAAACCGAAGGCGTCCAGCTCAAAAATGACCAAACCCAAGACATTTGGTCATGGGAGGGGCCAGGATTTGTAGTGCACTGGTCCCCCTCACATGCCAGGACACCAATCGGCCACCCTAGCAGGGGCACTTGTAACAATTTAAAAAAAAAAGTAAAATACCTTCCAAGTCCATAAATCCCTTCCCTTGTGTGCTGAGCCCCCCAAATCCCCCCCCCCAAAACCCACTGCCCAAAACTCTACACCATTACCATAGCACTTATGGCTGAAGGAGGGCACCTAGATGTGGGTACAGTGGGTTTTGGGGGCAGTTTGGAGCACTCCCATTTACCAGCACAAGTGCAAGTGGTAGGGGGGGGATGGGCTTGGGTTCACTTGCCTGAAGTCCACTGCACCCAGTAACAACTGCTCCAGGGACCTACATACTGCTGTGATGGAGCTGGGTATGACATTTGAGGCTGGCAAAAAGTTTTTAAAGGTCTTTTTTGTAGTGGGAGTGGGTTAGTGACCACTGGGGGAGTCAGGGGAGGTCATCCCCGATTTCCTCTGTTGGTCATCTGGTCATTTAGGGCACTTTTTTGGGACTTGGTCATGGAAAAAAAGGGTCCATAACAGGGACCTAAATTCCCGTTAAAACGCCCATTTTTGTTCGATTATTGGCCGAAGGCGCCCATCTCTCCTCGGCCGATAACCATGCCCCAGCCACGCCTCTGACACGCCCCCGTCAACTTTGGCCGTTTCCGCGACAGAGTGTAGTTGAAGACGCCCAAATTCGGCTTTCGATTATACCGATTTGGGCTCCTTTGCGAGATGGACGTCCATCTCCCGATTTGGGTTGAAATATGGGCGAACTGATCAACAGCCAATCACAATCCTAAAGGGTTGTGCAAATTCAATAGCTAATAATAGGGAAGTGGAAAAACCCTCAGAAACCAAGGTATATTACCAAAGTCTGACCAACAGGGCATTTGTATCTATATAAGATTTTTTGCCCGTGGCCTAGTCTCTTTCATAGGGTTTACCTTTCCACTTTCTCATAATCAAAATGCCCATACATTTCAAAGAGACATTTCTGCTTATAAAGACTTCTTTTGATAAGCCAAACTAAAGCATAAATGACTTAGCCTGTAGTATGGGTGTCTCAATAACCCCAATTCAACTGCACATTTATTTCAACGGAGCCCCAAACCCTTTAGGATTGTGATTGGCTGTTGATCAATTTGTGCAGTATTAGATTACCTCATACTGTGCCTTGATACTATTTTTCAAAATATGGGCGCCCATCAATTTCGATTATAAGGCGGATTGTATTTTATCTGTATTAATATTAATTCAATTCAATTTAGGTCTTACGTGCCGCTAATATCCCCTGTTATGCATCAAGTAACACAAGCATTTAACCCATGTTAGCTCACTTTAGTAAACAGGACGCTATATTTTTACTTTCTTAAAATAGAACAACTATTGCCTCACATTTTAACAACAGGCATACCCACATGTCTTGTGCTCATTAATGAAATATAACTTACCTGATTCATGATATTGTCAAGAATGTTCTGAATATTTATATTGTCTCCAATGCCTAGTCTAAATAAATAGAATGGAAAGAGTTCACGTTATTGCTGGTAGTAACAGAATCAAATTACATGCAGAGTACTAGAGCTGGTCAAGATCAAATTGGAATAACCTTATCCATCCTAAAATCAGGGTTGGTCAAACCACTAATGAGTTTCAAAGCTTAATGTAAGAGAATAGATGCAATCAAATGCATTTGACCATTTCTGGTCCCATCTAGAGAATTGCCTTGATAACAGCTTTTAGCTGACACATTGAGACTTGTAACTTGTACACTGCCATGTCTATTCTTTAGACTTTGAATGGCAGTATATTAAACGGTTAGTTAATAAGATTATCTCACTCAATGATAATGATTTTCCTATCTCAGAATATATTCATCAAAATCATATCTTGTTGGAGAAGACAAATAGTGGCAGATTTGAATAAAATGACGCTGCTGATGCAAACAGTTATTTGAGACAAAAAAGGAATCTTACTACTCTATGGGATTCCGGAATCGTGCTGCTCTTTAGGATTCTTGAATCTTGCTACTCTTTGTGATTCTGGAATCTTACTCTCTTTGGGATTCCGGAATCTTGCTGCTTTTTGGGATTCTGGGATCTTGCTGCTCTTTGAGATTCTGCATGCAATGTAATTGTTTAAGAAGCAATCAGTGCTGATAATTGGCCACTAACAAGCAATTATCAATACTAATTGCCACTAATTTGAATTTATGCGTACAACTTGCTAAGCTTATTCCATACAGTGGTGCACATAAATGCTACCACACAGATCTCAAAATGGGGCAAGGCCATGTGAGCAACATTGATAGGTCTTCAGCATTCCTATAATTATGTTAGGTGTGGGTATTTATTTACACCAGATTTTAGTTGGTGAAAATAGCCACGTCTAAATGTTTGTAACAAGGATGGGCGCTATGTGTATTCTGTAAACCGTATCAAACTTTAGGCAAAGTTTATAGAATAGCTCTAAGAGCTTTTCTTTTGGGAGGGGGCAGTTTTTTCAGCCCCATAATAGTAACATAGTAGATGACGGCAGAAAAAGACCTGCATGGTCCATCCAGTCTGCCCATATATAGAATTCCCCCTAACTGTAAATATTCAATGGCACTATCCAGGTAAATAATGCTGAATATCTATGCTTAGATCCCAGATAAGTGATTTCAATATTGACCACAGAGAAGGTAATTTTCTTATAGACTATCTAACGTGTGCAGCCAACAGATGAGTTGCACCATTTTTCAGTGGGAATATTGCCGGCACATGCACAGTTGCTAATCTGTCCCCAACTCTGCCCTTAGAAAGCCCCTCTCCTGCCAATTTCAAAAATGGCTGGTCAGTCTGGATATTCAGTGGCATTGCCCAATTTAGTGGCAAACTCTAGCTTGTCTTCATTTCCCTGGATCACCTCTGCTGTTGTGTTGTCTGTGAGTTTCTGCAGAGGTTCTCTCCTGTTTCCTCTGTTAGTTCAGCTAACCCAGATCACAACTCTCCTTCCAGTCTATTAGTATCAGTTCTACAACAACCAAACAGGACCCCAGAAATAGTAGCCCTCATGTTGTGTACTTAAGCTATGTGGGTGTTGGCACTGACTGTTGGTTTGAACTCGCAGAGCTATCAGTTGGTCTGAAACTCATTCTTTCCTTCCTGCCCCCAAAGCAGCTTTAATCGCCCTATTAGCCCCTGAAAGCAGGTTTGACCTCCCCTCCTGCATCTGAAGTATCTCCAATCCTTCTTTCCGTTCCAAAGCAGTTCCAAACCACCTCCTAACACCGTCCTAATCTCCTAAAGGTCCTGTTGAGCGTACATGCCATTATTCTGGTGGTCTAGTGGTACTTGGGGAGGAGTGACCCCACTCATTGTGGCCTCTCATTGTGCCTAACTGATATGCAACCTCTAGTGGTAGCCTTGCACTACTTGCCACAAGGACCACAAGACCACCAGAGCCAAAATGTAAGCCTACATAAGTACATAATAAGTGCATAAGTGTTGCAATACTGGGACAGACTGAAGGACCACCAAGCCCAGTATCCTGTTTCCAACAGTGACCAATCCAGGTCACAAGTACTTGGCAAGATCCCAAAACAAAACAATTCATTTTATGCTGCATTTCCTAGAAATAAGCAGTGGATTTTCCCAATTCCATTTTAATAATGGCTTATGGACTTTTCTTTTAGGAAGCTATACAAACCTTTTTTAAACCCCCCTAAACTAACTGCTTTTACTACATTCCTTGGCAACGAATTCCAGCGTTTACGTGAAGAACTATTTTCTCCGATTCATTTTAAATTTACTAATTTGTAGCTTCATTGAGTGTCCCCTAGTCCTAGTATTTTTGGAAAGAGTAAACATAAGTACATAAGTAATGCCACACTGGGAAAAGACCAAGGGTCCATCGAGCCCAGCATCCTGTCCACGACAGCAGCCAATCCAGGCCAAGGGCACCTGGCAAACTTCCCAAACGTACAAACATTCTATACATGTTATTCCTGGAATTGTGGGTTTTTCCCAAGTCCTTTTAGTAGCGGTTTATGGACTTGTCCTTTAAGAAACCGTCTAACCCCTTTTTAAACTCTGCCAAGCTAACCGCCTGCACCACGTTCTCAGGCAGCGAATTCCAGAGTTTAATTACGCGTTGGGTGAAGAAACATTTTTTCCGATTTGTTTTAAATTTACTACACTGTAGTTTCATCGCATGTCCCCTAGTCCTAGTATTTTTACAAAGAGTGAACAGACGCTTCACATGCACCTGTTCCACTCCACTCATTATTTTATATACCTCTATCATGTCTCCCCTCAGCCATCTCTTCTCCAAGTTGAAAAGCCCTAGCCTCCTTAGTCTTTCTTCATAGGGAAGTCGTCCCATCCTCTTTATCATTTTTGTCACCCTTCTCTGTGCCTTTTCTAATTGCGCTATATCTTTTTTGATATGTGATGACCAGAACTGTACAAGCAGAAAAAACAGCAAAAAGGGCCTTTAAAAACAAAGGGAACATAGTTATTTCATCAAAAGAATCTTTTAATAGTAGACTTTGATTGGAGGAAGACCCGACACGGGCCGTGTTTCGGTGCTACCGCACCTGCGTCAGGTGTATGCATCAAACACATTACAATAAACAATCAAAAAAATGCTTAAATATACAAAAACTGAATGATTATATTGATACAGAAAAACATAAAAATACACTTAAATAGGAACCAAAACAAATGGAATATATCCATATATATATAGATGCATAAATAGGATAATAAAATATCATGCATATCAAATTAATACTAACTCATTAGTATGAAGATATATAAAAATATATATATACATATATATATACAGTATATATATTTACATATATAAACATGCACTTTTTGTTTACTTAATCCACATTTATTCTGTTTATTTTTTATCATTATTTTCAAGTAATTGAATATATAATAAATTATACACATATGTTTAAAATAATAGGTGGCACAATCACAAAGAGTATTACATAATCCGAATATAACATTTTTACTAACATTTTATATTTATATGTTTTTTTTTTGTTTTTTTAAATATGCAATACATGAGATTTTTTAATAATATCTTATATTTTAATTCAAAATAAATTTTTCTTGGAAATATTGTATATTTTTTCCCCTAGATAGTTTTTCTAAATCAAGTTTTTATAACAAGATTTTGAATAAATTTCTCTTAAGGTTAATAATTTAATTTTTCATGCTTATTTTATTAGGGTGTTAAAGTATACATATGCAGTTGATCATTATAATATTTTAATATATAAATGATTAGGGATGTTTTATTTTTATTTTTAGAATTAATATTTTCCTATCATTATTATTTATTTTTTTGATCAAATCGAGAATTTTTAAATCCGCGATATTCCATTTTATTCCAATTCTGTGACATCACTTACTCACACCAGGTATAATCGTTACAGCGTAAGCAAGAGGCAATCTGTATCTTCATGTTATTATGATGGTCTTAATATTTTACCCGTAATCTAATCTCCAATGTTCTAAATATCACTTTAAACATTGCCATTTTTCACGTGACATGACAAGAGACGTCCTACGTAAATTTGACGTCACCAGGTAGTACACATTTAAACCGCAGCCTTTGCACTGTGCTCTCTTTATTTTATTGAGACTCACACTAATGGTGTGCGTGAGTCTTGCACTGCACGAAATTCGGAGGTAAGCGTTCATTATTGTTAACGATTGGATACAATACTCAGTCCATAGTAACCTTTGTATTGATATAATTCAATAGCAGTTTTTATATTGTTTATATTTTTATACCTCATTCTCTTTTAATATTAGATCACATGCTATGATATCAGATTAACAGTTTGCTTTGACCTGACAACAATTAAATAGTAGTTTTTATCATTTTACACTATGCTTTCACTTAACACGGTTAAGTGTTCGTTATATGTCAATCTTAATTATTTACTGCAATGTTGCTTTATAATAGGTATTTATCTACCATCGTATAATATCCATTAGAGGCTGGTTTTAATTGCTGACGGTAATGTTTTAATTTATTTTTTGTTGTTATATTTTTTGTTGGTTTTATAACATAGAAATAGTTTTCACCCTGCTATATCCTGCTCCTTTTAACATTAGGAATATCTTTTCTATATAATATTAAGCTAACAGTTCTTTTTGAACCGATGGTAGTTTTTACTTTTTTATGTATTTTATTTATTTATTTATTTGTTGCATTTGTATCCCACATTTTCTCACCTCTTTGCAGGCTCAATGTGGCTTACAATACATCACGAGTAGTGGAAAATACATGAGAGAGTATACCTTTAGTGTTAACAGAAGGATTTTGGATACAGAAAGTGAAAGTGCCTTGGTGCTTTGTAGCTTTTACTATACGAGACGTGGGGTAAGAAATAATATATTGTAGAGGAATATATTCGAGTTATTCCCCAAGTTTTCCACGTCATCACTGTGACCCCTGACGCAGGTGCTAGTCACCGAAACACGGCCCATGTCGGGTCTTTTTGTCAAGGCTCATTCATTAAAGAACTGTGTTCCATTTTTAAAGGCCCCTGGTGCTGTTTTTTTTTGTTTGGACTTTAGTTTGTACTTCGTTCCCTCTCTTTTGTTATATCCCAGTATTTTAACAAGCAAACATAATAAGAAATATATAAGAAAATATACATGTAGTAATAGCGAAAGGATCTTGGGTAGCATGATAATGAAAAACATGTTAATATTTTGGCAAGTAGATGTTGTGGAGGCAGTTCTGGATATGTGTACAGGAGTTCATAGTTGTTGGTCATTGTTGTATGCTTTCATTAATTACTGCCAAGTGTCCGTAATATGTCAATTTAAATTATTGATTGCAATGTTCATGTTTATTTTATATTTTAGACATAGCTGACACCGATCTATTAGCAATTATATGGCTGCTTTATAGTAGACTAGCCGTTGAGCCCGTAAAAATGGGCTGATATTGGGGTTTTCCTTCCCCCTCCCCGCGAGGTTGCCACCGCTACCGTACCCCCCCCCCCACCCCCGGAGTTGCCGCCATCCCTCCACCCGGCCCGGGCCCTCTCTTCGTTATTCAACTTACAGCAGCGGCAAAACAGCAGCAAGCAGCAGCTCCCGTTGGCCTTCCTTCCCTGCCTGTGCCTCGCCCTCGTGTGACGTCACGTCGGCGAGGGCGGGGCACAGGCAGGGAAGGAAGGCCGACGGGAGCTGAAGCTGAGCTGCTTGCTGCTGTTTCGGCGCTGCTGTAAGTTGAATAACGAAGAGAGGGCCCGGGCCGGGTGAAGGGGGGGTGGTGGCGACTCCGGGGGTGGGGGGGCGGTAGCGGCTACCTTAGGGGGGGGAGCGGTAGCGACGTCAGCGGTTCCCTCCCTCCCCTTCAGCACAGTTTCTCTCTCAGTCCCGCCCCCCTTCCCCCGTCATCACGTCTGGACGCGGGGGCGGGACAGAGAGGGAAGTCTCTACTGCGCATTTGCAGGTGAGTACGGTCACTTGCCGTTTATATGTTTGATATCTGTCTATAATTGCTGATAATAGCACTTTAATCTAAGCAGCTCTTTGCCTTTATCCATTTTTGTTTCTTTTTGGTTTTTAAATCCTCTCACAATGAAGCATCCAATCTCACCAATGAAGTCCAATTGTGGTTTTTAATAGGACCAATTTGCGATATAGTACATAGCGCATTACGTCCGTTTTTTATAATAACGCGGTTTACGCTATTTAGTCCTTCTATGTACTAATTATCTATGTTATTGCACCACATTCTGTGTTTTTATATTTAAATCCACTCTGCAGCCATTCTTATTTTCTGTCTTTTAATGTTTTTCTAAAATGTATCTGGTCTTATTGTATTCCTATCGCACTCTCAATGCATATTAAGTGTAGCTTCGTTTGCATTCACAGCCTGGTTTGTTGGCATTGTTGATTGTAATGCAGTCTTATTGGTTTTAATATTAATTGGTCTTCTATGTTACATTTATATGTGAGATCTATATTGCCTTTTATAGTTGTTTACTATTGCAATCAAAAATTATTATGTTTTTTTATAAAAAAGGAACGCTTTGGAAAACATCAGACGGTTGAAATTAGTCTGTTGAAGCCTCTTTTATCTTTGGTGCGGTGAGTCATTCGCCTTATCATCATTATTACATATACATTTTTCTTTTTATTTAATACAAAATTTTGATATTAATATAAAGTGTATACATATTTTATCTAAGTCTTTTAAATCAATGATATTAGTTTTCAATTATATTAATAATAGTTTATTATTCATATGTCCCTTTAGAAATTAATATATGTATATATTTTATATATATATTTTTAAATAGTTTTATTATTTCATAAGTGCATCTAGATTCCAATTATATGCATTTTTATATGTGTACATATCAATATTTTTTGTTTTGACTAAAGTACATTTGCATATTTATATGTGTAAAAACAAAATATATATATATATATATATATATATATATATATATATATATATATATAATATCTTTATACTAATGTGTTAGTATTAATTTGATATGCATGATATTTTATTATCTTATTTGTTTTGGTTCCTATTTAAGTGTATTTTATGTGTTTTTCTGTATCGATATAATCATTCAGTTTTTGTATACTTATGCATTTTTTTGATTGTTTATTGTAATGTGTTTGATGCAGACCCTTGACGCAGGTGCATTAGCACAGAAACACGGCCCTTGTCGGGTCTTCCTCCAATCAAATTCTACTATTAAAGGATTATTTTGATGAAAGAACTGTGTTCCCTTTGTTTTTAAAGGCCCTTTGTGCTGTTTTTTGTGCTTGGACCTTTTTTGTACTTACTTCCCTCTCTCTGTTACATGACCAGAATTGTACACAATATTCAAGGTGCGGTCACACCATGGAGTAATACAAAGGCGTTATAGCATGCTCGTTTTTATTTTCCTTTCCTAATAATTTTCCTTTCCTAATAATACCCAACATTGTATTTGCTGTTCTTATCGCCACAGCACACTATGCAGAAGGTATCAAAGCATCAACAATGACTCCTACATCCTTTTCCTGGTCGGTTACTCCTAACGCTGAACCTTGCATCACTTAGCTATGTTAATGTTACTTTAATTTTTTATCGTTATTACCTAGCGATTTTTGTGTATTAGAAATGTTTGAGCTAAAGCACGATACCATAATGTCATTTAAATGATACAATTAACGATGTGTCAGAATTTTGCAGTCACTGTGACTGCTCAAAGTGTCCATCCCAAGCTTTAACACAGGCCTTCAGTCGCTTTGGGAAGTTCTTAGCAGGCTTGTTGGCTGCTCCCTGTTGCAGGAAGTTCGTATCCAATCAGTTCACAGCTGTAAAGTGATGTCATCAGGGAAGCCCTGCAGGGAGGAGGAGTTGGGACAGCAGCCAGCCAATGAGAGTCCATCTTCAGTGAGATGGGTGTTCTAGGATGTCAGCCAGCCAATAGAAGGAAGCAGCAGGAACAGCTGGGGGTGGAACCAAGCCCGTGTCCCACAGACGCTGTTTTTTTGATGGACCCTTAACTTCCTTGCATTTTTGGTAAGTCACCATTACTTTTCTGCTTTACATTTCACTCCCCCCCCACCCCCACCAATTTCTTGCCAGAAAATGTAATTTGAAAAAGAAACATATGTGGCGCGACTTTCATACACGCAAAGAAGCTGCGTGTATGCTGTTATACTATTTTTTTTTGTGCTCCATCTTCCCTGCCTTGATTCTCCCCTTCTCCTACTTGCAATAATGAAGAACCGGCAGGTCCACACCTCATGTTAAAATTTCCATGGTAAAGGTAGGGACTGCTTGTGATAGGCCTCCAACATTGTTCCAGCACTGTGAAGTCATTAACACCCTCCTGACATGTTTCCATCACCTCTGTTTGGTTATGTGTTACCCATTTTGGTTTTTTTTTCTCAAATAATGGTAGTTTTTACACCCACACATTTTTGAATGTGTGAAAATCGCTGGGTGGTCACACTACAAAGTCTATAACCTCACCGTGTTTAGAGATAACCTCATTCCAATCCACAAATAAAGGTAGATGGAGTTTGGAAAGGGAGAGATAAGGGTTGCATTGTTCAGTTAACTGACAGCTGTGGCGGTAAGAGAGATCAAAAGACAGGATGATCACAGAGTAGTTAAGTCATCACAGATGAATTTATTGGGGTTCTATGTCCCCCAAGTCTCTAATTGTATAGAGAAGGCTGTTACCTCTTTCATCTGACTCCTATCTTTGACCCCTTATTTTCTGGTCATTATTCAACAACACTAAACCAAGCATGTCACTGAATAGTATAGAAAACTCCCTATTAATCTCTTACAATCCCCTAAGTCTGACGGAGATGTGTACTTTCTCTTGTCTTACATTAGACTCTAGGAACTTCTAAAAGAACCCCTACTTTTGCACAGATGGCCGAATGGCACAGGTGTCAGAATGACACTTAACCGAAGATTTGCAAATTTGATATTTTTACACTTGGAAAAAATCCTCTACCCTTTCTGACTTCTGCTTTTCTTCATGCACCTGCTATACGGCTCCTCCCTGCTATCTCTGTGCTCAGAGTCTATTTTCATCATTCTAAACTGTCAACCTAATGTCACAGTTAGAAAATGCTTTTTGATTTCAATTCTTCCTTGACCTATCTTCCTTTCCCAGTAGCCTTTGAGGCCAGGCTCTTCCAGTCGGTCCCCAAACTGGGTATTAGCTCTCAGGCCTGTACTGTGTGGCAGAGACTGGGAAGTGAGAAACTGATTTAATCTAACGAACCCCTCCAGTGCTCGGGTTTTATTATGTGGTTTCTGAGGTCAGGTGATAGTAGTTGGGCCAGATCTCAGAACCCACTGTGAAACACTGGAGAAGTTGTAGACTCACTAACCTCGTCTTCCATCTTTGTAAGGCAGAAGACGAAAATTAATCTAATTCAGGATAAGAATGTTAAACTTCCCAATATTCAGTGGCTCCAGACACGAACTGCTGAAAATCTCTTGTACACTTTATTCAATATAACAAGAAAAATGTAAGATAAAATGTACATTACAACAAAATTTGAATTAAGAAAAATTTACTCTATATATTTTCAAAAACTACAATAACATTAACTCAGGTTTTCTTTTCTTTACAGGTTAATTCAACACAATATCAATTTCACATGTATCAGATAAGTATTTTGTATTTACTTCCCTTAAAGCTCTATTCCTAAACTAATATATTTAACTAAGAGTCAATTAATATGTTTAATTAAAACCAATGCAAGAATTTGATTCTTTGTGTATATTTTTCTCTTTCTAGGATTCTCTCTCCTCCGATGGAACCCAGGTTTTCAGGTAAGTATGTGTAATTAAATTGTTTTGTTTCACAAGTCACTTAGCTGGCTTCCAGGTAGATTTTCTCTGTAGCTCTGAAGTCTGTCTTGCGTTGGGGCCCAGCTGTATTTTCCGCACTCCATCCAAACGTTCCTCTCTTCACCCTACACGTTTCTTAATAACCAAAAGGGAAAGAAACCCTTTCTCCCTAAGGGAACCCTCCTATAAAGCTCCTAGGTGTTATTAGGGAAATACTTTGGCCATATATATATATATATATATATATATATATATATATATTCAAAAATAAATTAAATTAAATATCCCTATTCTTCCAGATCTATTCTATTTTTTTTTCCTTCCCTGCACTAGAGGAGCACTGGAGTCTTTCACTCATACCTCACTCCCACTTCAGTCAATCCACTCTAATTCCTATTAACTCCCAATCCAATCCCTTTAAAATTTAACTTAAATTCCCTATGACACCCACCTTACACACAATTTTCCCCTTACTCTACCAGCATTCAAATAATTTTTATTATTTATTTCCCCAATCACACCATTCAGTCACATTAAGTCCTTATACACTTTCTCAGCACCCGACACACAACAAAGCACAACCACTCTCCACGGTGTCTTCCGCTCCTCTGATCAACTGTCCACAGCCCCGTTGCCTAAGCAACGGAACTGTGGCCAGAGTTCCGGAGACCCCTCAGCCAATCAGTTGTACTCCCCAAGGTTCCGTGCCTTCCCGCTGACCAACGGAACCCTGGGCAGCACAACTGAATCTCCATTTTATTTTATCTTTTTCCATAGGAAATAATGGAAAAAATATTTAAACCTGAATTAAAAAGTCCCAATTCACTCGAATTTCACCAAAATCACCCCCACATACTAAACACTACCTCCTCTTTTAAACCCTGTTTTTAAAATTTAAATCTAACATTTTTTTCCTCGTCCGCCCTATTTTTGCTCCCAAAACACCCCCTTAAAAATCCCAAAATTATTTTAAAAATACCCCAAAAATTCACTCACTTCCCCCTTAATCTACCCCGTCGAATTTAAAAAATTAACCCTTTTATAACCACCTAAAACTAAACCCCCTCCAAAAGACCCCTTAAAAATATCAAAATTCAAAAATTAACCCGGCAGAAAAATCAACAAAAATTCCCCGAACCCGAATCTGAAAACAGAATTTAAATTAAACAAATCCCTGATTTTTAAAAAATAAAAAATCGCATTTACACAATTGTAAAATAATTAAATTAAAATTTTGGGTCAACAAACCCCTTACCTCCTGAGCCTGAAATGACTCCGATGTAGTTCTTCAGTCCCGGAGACGCTCTCAGTCATCCCCGGGACTCCAAAAACAGCGACTGCCCCAATCGTCTCCGGGACCCTCCCTTAAAAAAAACCCCGAAACCGGCCCTCTCCACCTCTCTCCTCCCCGACGCTACGGAGCTAACAGCGCTCCCTCCAACGGGCCTCACTACCTAACCCACATTGATCCCGGCCCCACTAGGCTCCTAAAATGGCCCCGGAGCCCTTCCAGGTAAGTAAAAAAAAATTTATATTATTTTTTTTCCCGCTCTTAACCCCCTGTCACATTAAATGTTCTATGGAGTCATTGAAATAGCTGAAAGGGATGTGCAGGGATAAGGGAGTGTGACAGGATAGAAGGAAAGTGTGGACTGGGAAATTCTGAATGTAGGAAATTAGATCTGGGTTGCCTGTAGTGAGGTGTTCTGGAACAGTGGGAACAGCTGTGCTGTGAGTATAAAAGTTGTGATGTGTGATTTAATGGGGAATTGATAGGGAGAGAGTTACAAAAATCTGCATGCTGTGGACTGGAATGGTTGCAACAGTGTATACATGCTGAGTGTGTCTAATAGAATAGGGAAAACAAAGTACAGACTAGGTTTTAGAAGTAAGGGATTGTTTGGTTACTTTTATTTCCTGCAAGTTTACTGAGGCCCAGTATTTCTGAAAAATTATTAAAGCCACCTAGTGAAGTGATTGTTAAGTCTAAGGAGTTAGGGTATTGCTTCCATTTCATTTGGTTAAAGTTGAAGTGAAGGGAGAAAAAACCGAACAGGAGGACGAGAACCTGGATCCTATCCTGGGCCCAGTGGCGTACCAAGGGAGGGGGGCGGTCCGCCCCGGGTGCACGCCGCTGGGGGGTGCCGCGGCGTGCGCCTGCTCCTCCGCGTTCGCTAAACTTTGTTCGTTCGCTGCAGCTCCCTGTGCCACGGAACAGGTTACTTCCTGTTCCGGGGCAGAGGGAGCTGCAGCGAATGAACGAAGTTTAGTGAACACGGTAGAGCAGGCGCGCGCAGCGGCACCCCCCAGCGGGGTGCACTTGGGAGGGGGTGTCATTTCGCCGGAGGGGGGAAGGTGTCATCTATCGGGGGGGGGGGGGGGGGGCGCATCGGCGCTCTGCCCCGGGTGCCATCCAGGCCAGGAATACCACTGCCTGGGCCCCCAAGCAAAAAAGATTACAGAGGAAAACAACCTATAAAGAAAATCAGCCACAGCTAAGTTGCAACAAGGTTGAAGGACAAAGAGAGTCAGATACTTACCTGAGTTGAGAGGTGGAGGGTGCACTGAAGTCCTGGGAAAATACAAAGAGAGAGCACAAAGAATCAATTCTTTGCAATTAAAGGGGTTAACTATTTAGAATATTTAAGTACATATATTTATCTGATAGGGATGAAGCAGGTACCGAGGAAAGATTCTGTGAAGGAAAGAGAATAAAACAAAGACTGTAGGATTAATTCTATACTGTGTTAAAATAAAAGTGTTGAGTTTAGACTGAATATTGGGAATTTGGAAAATTGGGGAACAAGAACCACTGATAAATATGAATGTTATAATAAAATTACAATAGATGATAAAGGTTGATAGAAATATTTATTCTTACCTCATTTTGAACAAAATAAAAAACTATTGTTATTTATTCACCATTATTCAGTTTGGTTCTCTTCTAAGCAGGACAAATCCTAATTTAGTTTATTTTCCCCTCCCATTCTTCGGGAGTGAGAGGCGAGGTTAGTTTTGTTGTTCCCTCTCCGTTCCTGGGTACTGGGTTCCTGGAAAGCTGCCTCGACTACTAACATCAGGCTAACCGGAACCCTGTTCTTATCATACATCTCACCCCAAAAAAGGCAGTTTTTACAGGCATGCTGAAAAATAGATCTGCATGCATCCAAAACAAGTGCCTTACACTAGCGCAGGCCATTTTTCAGTGCACCTTAGTAAAAGGACCCTTTAGTTTCAAGGTTCACTAAGGTCTTTTCTCCAGTTGCTGATTCCTGCCTCCTGGTGGCTTATCCACCTTTCTTTCTTGCCAGCCTCAGCAGCATGAACTTGCACCCCTGTACCCTCATCCTCCAACCCCTTCAAAGTTTAGCCCCTTTTCCCGGTCACTGACATACAGTGGCCAAGTGTGAATATTACAAAATATTAGGAACAGCTGTGATTAAGCAAACATAGAAAAGCTTGAACTGCATGTTAGAACAGAGATGTTTACTTTAAATAGTGGGTGGAAAGAAATGAGTAGAGTAACAGAGTAGCTTGTCCAAAAGTGGAAAGTATTAGATATGTGAGCATAAAGGAAGAGAAGATGTTATGGTAACAAGTAAAAACTTGAAAAAGATTGGGAAAGGAGCCTAAGGGTCTGGTAGTTGGACTTTAAAAAATTGGGACCTGAATTGTGCAGACAGGTGGAATGAGTAAGGCTGTATCCAGCCTGCTCCTTTATTCTACTTCAAATGCTCAATGTATTCAAGTGCTCAACTAGGATGTTAACATAGAAATCCGGGAACATTGGTACAGTATGTTCATTTGATTATCATCCAAACACGTTGTACTGTCAAAAACTGAATGAAGAATGACTTAAGAGATGGAGCAATTAAATATAACCACTTTCTTCTCCTGTGCATAAGGTTATATGGCTTGGACTGGACACCACCAGCTTATGTAGAGGAAAATAACTTCGATCCAATTCTCCAAGCGCCCAAGTTTCAGAATATATGATGGCCAAAATTATAACAAGATCAAGATTTGTATCCAAGTGCTACAAAATGGGAAGTGTATTTCTTTTGCTTAACATATGAATATGGTCTGTGCCAGAACCGGTGGTGGGAGGCGTGGATAGTCTGGGCAGACTTATACGGTCTGTGCCCTGAAAAGGACAGGTGCAAATCAAGGTATACACAAAAAGTAGCACATATGAGTTTTTCTTGTTGGGCAGACTGGATGGACCGTGCAGATCGTTTTCTGCCATCATCTACTATGTTACTATGTATATGAATGGATGCCAACTATTTGGCAGTTCTGAGGCTTCAGCCACTATAGACTTAGTTTTGCAGGTGTCCAGTAGCCATGAGCCAAGCCAAATCCTTCTCCTTACAGAAGGATACCATTTCTGCTATTCAAGGCACTGTTTATTCTAAACCCAGCTCTCTTCCTCCCGTTCTTGTAAATTCATCTTTTGGATGGTAGATGTAGAAGAAAACCTATCCTTGCTAATTGAAGTACGACTATCCCTCACCCACTGTACACACTAACCTTTCTTAGATCCTTTCTGTCATAGCTGTAATGGGGAAATCAAGATGGCAAAGTGATAGAAACTGTTTGCTAGCTGTTTAGATTATCACAAAGATAGGTGACCAGATCTACAGTGTGGGATCAGTAATAGAAAAAGCCTGAAAAACATTTTCCAAAATGTTTACCCTCTCTCACAGGTTCACATAATACTTCAACCAGGTTTCATCCCAGGTTTCCAGGGCCTGAAATCTTGCCTCAAATGTTGCAGTTTTGCTTTCAAACTCATCACCCCTTGTTTTCAAGGCAGAAGATTCAACAACTACAGTTTCTAAATGTGAAGGTAGCTTCTGCAGCTGGGTGTTCAGAATAGCCTAAAGACCAAAGATTGCTTTCCAAACAGTCTCTGGATTAAATATCTGAAATTGTGGCCAAGATCAAATTTGCCACCCACGTGAAGAACTGGAACACTCCAAGTATGTGTCAGACAATTGTCTATGGAATTTTCCTTTAGGAAGCCATCCAAACCTTTTTTACGCCCTGCTAAGCTAACTGATTTCACTGCATTCTCTGGCAATGAATTCCAGAGTTTAATTACACGTTGAGTGAAAAAAAATGTTCTTTGATTCATTTTAAATTTACTACTTTGGAGCTTCATCGCATGCCCCCTCGTCCTAATATTTTTGGAAAGAGTAAACAAGCGATTCACGTCTACCCGTTCCAGTCCACTCATTATTTTATAGAGCTCTATCATATCTCCCCTCAGCCATATTTTTTCCAAGCTGAAGAGCCCTAGCCATTTTAGCCTTTCCTCATAGGTAAGTCATCCCATCCTCTTTATCATTTTTGTCGCCCTTCTCTGCACCTCTTCTAATTCCATTATATCTTTTGGAGATGCGGTGACCAGAAGTGAGCACAATAGTTGAGGTGCGGTCGCACCATGGAGTGATACAAAGGCATTATTTTTGTTTTCCACTCCTTTCCTAATAATACCTAACATTCTATTTGCTTTCTTAGCCGCCGCTGCACATTGAGCAGAGGGTTTCAACATATCATCAATGATGACACCTAGATCCCTTTCCTAGTCGGTGACTCCTAAAGTGGAACCTTGCATTACGTAGCTATAATTTGGGTTCCTTTTTCCCACATGCATCACTTTGCACTTGTTCACATTAAATATCATCTGCCATTTAGATGCCCAATCTCCCGATCTTGTAAGGTCCTTTTGTAATTTTATACATACATAAGGAGCCCTTTTATCATTTATTGTGTGCTGTTTGAGCTAAATGTCATGTGACCCATAGGTAAAAAATGCGATGTGCTGCAATATCAATTAGTGAACAATAAGGGCATAGGTGCCCAGTGTAAGAGGCTTGGGGAGGCTAAGCCTCCCCAGATGCAGCAGGATGGATCAGCTGTTTCTCATTCTCCGACGGTCTTTATCTTTTCCGTTCTCCGAGAGTAGACGAGTCCTGACTGACTCCAGTCCTCTCTCTTCTTTGCAGTGCTGCCAGCTCACCATCACCTGAGCGCCATGCCCATGCCCAATTCCGCCCGCCCGGGGCTACTCGGTCTCTCACCAGCGCGCCGCGTCCCTCTTCCTCCTCTTTTTGCCTCCACACCGCCGATCTGCCTTAAACTGGCTTTGGGCTTCCCAACGTCACCGATCATCATCATGATGTGCTTCTTCACCTCAGGCTCAGCCAGTCAGAGTCAGCCTTCCCTACGAGAGCTCCCCTCCCATCATGATGCAACTTCCTGTTCCGCATAGGCGGGAACGCGCGGGAAGGGCCGTCACTGAGTAGGGAAGGATCAAGACTGGTTAAGAGTGGCTGTCTGAGGTGTTCCCACTTCCTTACCAGACCCAGACCATAATAATTTGAGGAAATTGTGGCATGCAGCGCACGTTGGATTTCAGGAGAGGTAGGTGCTGACTCTGAAGGTTTTAAGTCAAAATAAAAAATAAATATTTTGATCATAGTAACATAGTAGATGATGGCAGAAAAAGACCTGCATGGTCCATCCAGTCTGCCCAAGAAGATAAATTCATATATGCTACTTTTTTATTTGTACTGTCCTCTTCAGTGCACAGACCGTATAAGTCTGGCCAGCCCTATCCCCGCCTCCCAACCACGAACCCCGCCTCCCAAGCACCAGCTCTGGCACAGACCGTATAAGTCTGCCCAGCACTATCCCTGCCTCCCACCACCGGCTCTGGCACAGACCGTATAAGTCTGCCCAGCATTATCCCCGCCTCCCAACCACCAGCCCCAGCACAGACCGTATATGTCTGCCCAGGACTAGCCCCGCCTCCCAACCACCAGCTCTGCCACCCATTCTAGGCTAAGCTCCTGAGGATCCCTTCCTTCTGCACAGGATTCCCTTATGTCTATCCCACGCATGTTTGAATTCCATTACCGTTTTCATCTCCACCACCTCCCGCGGGAGGGCATTCCAAGCATCCACCACCCTCTCCGTGAAAAAATACTTCCTGACATTCTTCTTGAGTCTAGATCTCTTTTGTTTAAACATAACTAAATGGGCTATAAGCCCCTAATGCTTTTAGTTTCCTATATTTTGTTTGTGATGACTTTTACTGTGCCAAAATTGAAATCTGGTTGTTAATAAAAGGAGCTCATTGTGAATACTATCCACCCTAAAAGGATGTTTTGTGGCTGTACATGAGAATTGTGATATGATCCCTTGTTTCATATTGTTGACGGTTTGCGATGTTGTCCGTTTGGGTGGTATATTGGTGTATTAGGGTCTGCCCAGTGTAATATTTATCTGAGGTGGCACCAAAACATCAGAAAGGGTTTTAGAGCCTAAATCATGACACACTACTTCTTGAAGGATCTACATATGGTTGTTAATAAAAGCAGCTCATTGTGAACACTATCCACCCTAAAAGGGTGTTTTGTGGCTCTACATGAGAATTGTGATATTATGATCCCTTGTTTCATATGGTTGACGGTCTGTATTTTCCGTATGGGTGGTATATTGGTTTATTAGGGTCTGCCCAGTGTTATGGTACAGTAAGGTTTATGAGTTTGTTTTTGCACAAAGTTGTGCATAGTGGTTTGCAGTTGAGCGATTGTGGTTAGTATATGCTTTGAGCAACCACAATATTCTTTGACATATGATACATATCTAATATCTAAATTTTAAAATGGTATTAATTGTGACTATTTTATTTTTACTTATTTTTTTCTGTGTGTTGTCAAACAATTATGGAGGTAAGCTCCGCCCCTGGCCCAACCTCTAAACCCGCCCCTTTAGCCTCCCCAAACAGTTGGGCCACCGACCGCCTATGAATAAGAGTCCTTTTACTAAGGTGAATTAATAGATATAGCACACACTAACAATTAGCATGCACCAAATGGTAAGACACCCATAGGAATATAATGACTTCTTATCACTTAGCACATGCTAGTCATGAGCATGTGTTAAACCCATTAGCGCACCCTAGTAAAAGGACCCCTATGGGTTAGTGAAAAAAAGCCCTAAAGTGTCCAGATGACATAAGTACAGGTAGAATTAGACGTCGTCAGTAAGATAAGATGTTTCTGTTTTCACAATTGCCTTTCATAGAGCAATCAACTCTTACATTACTTTCAACTTTGTTCAGGTAAATGTCAATATTTTAATATTTAAACAAATACCCAATGCACATAGCTCTTAGACAAAACTCACAGTCAAAGTGGATGCTTTATATAGATACCAAGTCCAAAAAACTAAGTGTCCTGTTTACTAAGGTGCGTTAGTGTTTTTAGCACGCACGCTAACCATGTAGACGCCTATAGGGATATTGTAGGCATGTACATGGTTAACGTGTGTACATGAGTAACACACGAGCCTATAACGCTGCTTAGTAAGCAGGGCCCTAAGTTCAAAATAACTAAGGGGAAAATGCCTCAGAAAGGCCGTAGTAATACTGCACCCTATGGACTGGTCTGTGCTAAGCAATATTCATTCAGACCACGTTCTATTAAGAGGCCAGAAAAGCCCCTTAATCCTATCAATTTTTATTTACAATTTTTATTTTTCATTCTTTATAAAAAAAAAATAGCGCACCACCAGGCTTCCTCAGGGATACAACGCTCTATCACTGGTGGTGAAACAGGTCCCGTCTGTAAATTGAGTGTGCTATGAAGGTTAAAAGTGTTATGGAAAGATAAGTTGGGCCGGCAGTAGTCCCAGAAGAGCGAGTGGTAAGTCTGTGTTGGGCTTACCACCGCTCTGTCCAATTAAACCTTTTCCTTTCATTCAGCACTGAGGATAATCACAAATCTATTTTCCCGCCCCCGCTCAAGCACACTTTCTGGTCACAGATTTTGAGAAATAAATCAGCTTTTGCCAACAGATTGTGAATTCTCTTGAGCACAGCAAAAGGTTGTAGAGAGACTGACTCTCCCAGTTACGTTTGTTTTCTTACAGGATAAAGCAGCACTTTTGTTAGTGTTTTTTTCAATCATGTAAGCTGGATGTTCTGGGAGGTATAATCTCTTTGTTGGCCTCCCACTTACCACCTTATAATCGAAAGAGAAAAACGCCTATATTTCGACCCAAATCGGGAGATGGGCATCTTTCTCGCAAAAACACCCAAATCGGTATAATGGAAAGCCGATTTTGTTCGTTTTCAACTGCATTCCGTCGCAGGAACGAATAAAGTTGATGGGGGTGTGTCGGAGGCGTGGTGAAAGTGGGACTGGGGCGTGGTTATCTGCCGAGCAGAGATGGGCGTCTTTAGGTGATAATGGGAAAAAAAGGCATTTTCAGCGAGAATTTTTGGACCCTTTTTTCTCACGAACAGGTCCCAAAAAAGTGCCCTAAATGACCAGATGACCATCGGAGGGAATTGGGAATCACTTCCCCGACTCCCCCAGTGGTCACTAACCCCCCCCCCCTCCACCAACAAAAAACCCACTTGAAAAACCTTATTTCCCAGCCTCTATGCCACCCTCAAATTCCGTACCCACCTCCTTGACAGCAGAATGTGTTCGATCCTGTCATAGCCTTTCCCTGGGTCAGATGTGGCTCTCGGGTGCTCTGCAGGGTCACATCAGCAATGCAATGTGGTGGATGTAGGGTAATGGCCTCCTGATTTCACTAGCTTGTGTTACAGTCTCACGATGTTGGTAGTTGGTAGGCTCTTCTCCCATGCTGCTTTTCCCCCTGCTGACCTGGGTCAGAGTGTGCCCTGGTTTGTTTCCAGTAGTCCAATAGGTAGTGGCCATGTTTCTAAGTCCGTTTTAGATCCCTTTCGTGTGTTATCCACGTTACAGAACTTAGTTCTTACATTGAATGTTGCTGAAAGAGGGCATTGTACACCATTCTGCCAGCTCTGACCTACTGCTAATCTCAGTACCAGGGAGACTCGTTGCCAGTGGGGCAAAACCTCTGATCTGCAGTTAACTGTGAGTAAAGGTGCTTATTCAAATAAAGGACGTTTTCAGCGAGATTAGTCTTCAGGTATCAATTGCTGTGCCAAGGTTATACAGCAGCAACAAGTCCTGTCCCTGGAGCACTTTTAGTGGGTACTGCAGTGCACTTCAGGCAGGCAGACCCAGGCCCACCCCCCCACCTGTACCACTTGTGGTGGTAAATGAGGCCTCTAACCACCCCCCCCCCAAACCCACTGTACCCACATGTAGGTGCCCCCCTTCACCATTAGGTGCTATGGTAATGGTGTTGAGTTGTGGGGAGTGGGTTTTGGGGGGGATTTGGGGGTCTCAGCACCCAAGGTATGGGAGCTATGCACCTGGGAGGTAATGTAATGTTTTTTTCTATTTTTTAAAAGTGCCCCCTAAGGTGCCCGGTTGGTGTCCTGTCATGTGAGGGGGACCAATGCACTACGAATCCTGGCCCCTCCCACGACCCAAAGCCTTGGATTTGGTCATTTTTGAGCTGGGACGCTTCGGTTTCGATTATCGCCCACATCCAATGCATTTGCCTGGCACAAACAGTATTTTCGAAACTAAAGATAAACATCCATCTTTTTTGAAAATACGATTCGACCCACCCCTTCACGGACCCGTTTTCGGAGATGGACATTCTTAAATATGGGCGTTTGCGTTCGATTATGCCCCTCTTAGTCACCTCTCCCCTCTCCAATCGGTTCAAAACTCTGCTGCCCGTCTCGTTTTCCACCAGGGTCGCTTTACTCATACTACCCCTCTCCTCAAGTTGCTTCACTGGCTCCCTATCCGTTTTCGCATCCTGTTCAAACTTCTTCTACTAACCTATAAATGTACTCACTTTGCTGCTCCCCAGTATCTCTCCACACTCGTCCTTCCCTACACCCCTTCCCGTGCACTCCGCTCCATGGATAAATCCTTCCTATCTGTTCCCTTCTCCACTACTGCCAACTCCAGACTTCGCACCTTCTGTCTTGCTGCACCCTACGCCTGGAATAAACTTCCTGAGCCCCTACGTCTTGCCCCATCCTTGGCCACCTTTAAATCTAGACTGAAAGCCCATCTCTTTAACATTGCTTTTGACTCGTAACCACTTGTAACCACTCGCCCCCACCTACCCTCCTCTCCTCCTTCCTGTACACATTAATTGATTTGATTTGCTTACTTTATTTTTTGTCTATTAGATTGTAAGCTGTTTGAGCAGGGTCTGTCTTTCCTCTATGTTTGTGCAGCACTGTGTACGCCTTGTAGCACTATAGAAATGCTAAATAGTAGTAGTAGTAGTAGTTCCCCGATATATGTATAAGGACGCAGAATAGAAGAAAACAGTATGTTTGCAGCACAATGTTTTGTCCTTAAAGGCAAAATTTCAGTTAAAATATCCATGTAAATGCATTGTGGTATATGAAAATATTAAATGTGTCTTCTATAATGTAGCACAATTACATTTCTTCCTCTTGAAGGTAAAGTTGTTGCCAGCTAGACTATTTTGACTTTTTAGGTATATCAGTATTAGGCGGTATTTGATTTTTGACTGAGTTGGTCTTACCCAATATTATTTAAACGGTTTCTACTGTAGTCCTGCTTCCTTTGGCATTTCCTAGTATCTTGTCCCTTAGTTACGTGGACTTAAGGCCTTTAGTTAGATAGATTTTTCCTCATTTTTAATACTTATATTTTGCAAAATTTCAATGCATTATCTCACATATCCTGTTCAAAGCATCTTTGATGTAATTATATGTGAAAAGTATATGTGAATCATCTAACAGATGATTCCATTCTAAGATGTATAGGAATCTACTACTACTTATCAATTCTATAGCGCTAGTAGTCGTACGCAGTACTGTACACTTGAACATGAAGAAACAGTCCCTGCTTGAGAGAGCTTACAATCTAATCAGGACAGACAAACATGACAAATAAGAGATAAGGGAATATTAAAGTGAGGATGATAAAATAAGGGTTGTGAACAAATTAATAAGGGTTAGGAGTTAAAATCAGCATCAAAAAGGTGGGCTTTTAGCCAAGATTTGAAGACGGCCAGAGATAGAGCTTGACCTACCGGCTCAGAAAGTCTATTCCAGGCACATGGTGCAGCAAGATAAAAGGAACGGAGTCTGTACGACTGGTAGTGCTACAGAAATGATTTAGAGTAGTAGGACTAGGTGACTTTATTTCTTGCCTGCAGGTAGATGTAGCAGCAATCACAGCTAAGCATGTGGTGATAGATAGGCAGTCTGGTACAGGGCCTGACCCCAACTAAAAGGCATTTCCTTTCGGTATTTCAGTATATATATATGCACATGGTTTATATATATATATTCCATGACCTGTTCCATATATCATGTTCCATGTATGTATGCACCTAAACGCAATACCATCTGTAATTCTGTTATCCAGAAATGGCAGCCGCCATTACGGCAAATGTAAGCCACATTGAGCCTGCAATTTGGTGGGAAAATGTGGGATACAAATGCTACAAATAAATAAAAAATAAATAAGTTAAAAGACAACTTACCGAACACTTTTGTTTATACATATGGAACTTTTTTCCTTAAGCATTGTTAGAACTTGTGTTAAACTCCATAGATAGAAAAGAGGCCAGGGATGGGCTGAGTTCTCTCCAAGTGACCTTGACATAGACTGACCAAAGGGGTTAAGTGAAGGTCACTGAATAGATGCAAGGATATGTTTTATTTGATAAAACAGAGATTTTGTGCCTGCAGGAGCCTAAGGATTTACAAAGACAGGTATTCACGATCACTCAGCTCACACCAATGAGCTGACGATCCTTTACACTGCAAAGCTCTTCCCTTGAAGTGGTAATAAATGCAGCCTTGTCATTGGCAGTTGGACAGCTAGTGTGTGGTACCAACCCACATTCTAGATGTCACAGCCGACCACTCCTCCAACCAGCCCACGATATGCCTACCTCTCACTCTTATCTACATTAGACAACTAGTGTAGGTTTCTGTATTGCATTGCTAGTTAGAAGACATGGTAGATGTTGGCTTAGGTATACGTTAATGTCTACTATGTGGTAAAACCCAAGCTGGCTGCTTTATAAAGCTTAATACAAGACACCTTTAGATTAGATGCTCTATAGTAGCAGAGAGACATGGAATGTGATGCAAGTAATTATTATTTTAATGAAAGAATGAATACAGTACAGGCATTAAGCAATAAGAAAACAATTCTTTACAATATGAAAATAATACTAGGGTCCTTTTACTAACACAATAACAGATTTAGCAGGTGCTAAATGATAATATACCTGTTATATTCCTATGGGCATCTTATCATTTAGCGCACACTAATTGTTAACACACACTAGTTCTGTTAGCGTGCCTTAGTGAACATTTTAATGATTTTCAGAAGGTAGGATGAGAATACAATGCCAGAACACAGAAAATTTATCTGAAAGGTGATTACAAAGATATAATGACCAATGTTTAGCCTTGACCTTGTTCCAAAAACGGCTTATGAGATTGTGCCAGTAAATATGTGTATTGCAGGTTAAGTGGTGGTTCATCTCTGTCTTCTTCTAATTTGGAAATGGTTTTATAAAGGGGTCTGAATCTTTGGAGGCACAGCCTTATATGGAAGCTGACTCCTAGCAGTAGAATTGCAAGACTACAGCTACTGGATCAGTGCTGTCAGTTTGAAACTGGAGCCAATGGGGCAGGAGAGGAAAGGGGACCACTCAACCCCCATCCCACTAGACACCAGAGATCAGAACCTGGTAAGTCCTGAGGGGTCCAGAGGGCAGCAGTTGATGAATTGGTGATAGAGTGGGGGGTTTGGATATGTGATAATGGGGGATTTTTAAGGGGGGATCAGATCAAGGAGCTAGGGGAGAGCGGAACAACGAGATTGGGGAACAGGACATGGACATGGAATTGGGGAGGGGAGAGGTATTGAAAAGGGAGCCAGGGAGAATTGGCACTGCTCAGATTTTGATTGTCTCAGGCTGCCTGGTTAAGTGCTGGCGTATATTGGAATCTGACATGCTCAGTGTTGTGTAAGAGGGTTTGAAGCCTTTCCTCCCCACTTAAACCACATTGAATATCAACCCCTTTATTTTTGATGTGTTAGATTTTGCAAGTATTTAAAAAGAAAGATGCTTGCTCATGAAATGCCTTTGATCACTGTCCTTAAGCATTCAGGAAACTTTAAGAAATTAGACACCATTAGCATTACAGAAGTTTCACTTTTTCCTTAATTTGATTCATTCTTGTTCCTAACCCTATAATTGCACAGTTAGGTAACATAAAAGTAATCAACATTTTGCAGGTTTTCAGCCAGAAAGATTCCTTCCTTCATTCACTGTTCAGGCTTCTCAACAACCAAGGTCTGGAAGAAATAAAATAAAATGATGAAATGAAGATGATTCAAAAATATATTTTGCTTTATTTGGGAGTTAGATGCAGTTCTATAACGATGTGGCAACAATTTTATAATGGCTTAATAATGCACCTAAACCATTATAGAATACTAGGTAAAAGACGTTGGCCTGCCAATTTTTAGGTGCAATCAATTAAGCAAGATCAATGACTGGCATAAGTGAGCATCCCTAGGGGGACCATTAAACACATGTAACCATAGTATTCCATATACCTAGTGGCTTGAGGTATATATTGAACAGAATAGATAACAGTATTGATCCTTGTGCTACACCAGATGGCGGAGCCCATGGTGGCGATGAGTTGCTGCCAAACGTTATGGATTGTTGTCTGTCTGATAGATAGATAGGATCTGAACCAGGCAAGTACTGTTCCATTGATGCCTGTTTCTGTCAGTCGTGTTAGCATGATACAATGATCCACAGTGTCAAAAGCTGCTGAGAAATCTAGCAGGACTATCACCAAAGTGAATCCCCTGTTTCAGTTCTGTGAAGATCATCTAGAAGGGATACAAGGACCATTTCTGTTCCATAACCGGGTCTGAAACCAGACTGACATGGATCTAGCCATTTTCTCTCTTCTAGCCAGTCATTAAGTTCAACATAGACTGCCTGTTCTATAAGTTTCCCTAGAAATGGGATGTTGGATACTGGCTGGTAACTTTCAAGTTTGTTTTGCTTTACCAAAGGGTGACTCACTGCCCATTAGAAAGAGAGGTATTCACAATTTTTGTGATGGCTTCTATGAGGCCCATACTTTCCTGCTGCACTATCTTTGATGAGCAAAGGTCAAGGGAGCAGGTAGTTTGTCGAAGGTTGAAGTTCTGTTAGGATTTTGTCAAGGCTCTCCTCTGTCATTGGGTTAAGTGTCTCATCTGTCTCTGTCAGGAGTTTGTGCACTCCTGGTTAACAGATTGGAGACTGGGTGGGATTGCCTGTAAATCCTGGTGGAGACTTTTAATTTTGTTGACAAAGTAGGCAGCAAAATCATGGCAGTTTAGTTTAGACTGGGCAGGCTGGTTCTGTTGTGGGGGTTGCAGTAGGCTGTTTACTATACTGAACAACTGCTTGGTTGAATTGGCAGCCTGTGCAATGCATTGAGAAAAATATGTTTTTTTGGCTGTTGTCAAGGCTTGGCGTTTTTTTGTTGTTGTGTGTTTCCTCTAGTTTAGCGTGTCTTCATCCAGGCAGGATTTACGCTATCTCCTTTCCAGTTTACGTCCTTCGCGTTTAAGGATCCAAGGTTCTGGAGAAAACCAAGGTGAGTGTTTGTGAGTGGAGCATAAAACTGTTTATACTGGTGCCGTTTTCTCTTAGGTCTTGGCTAAGTATGTATTCCAAATGTCAACCTGTTCTGACACTGTAGTTGTCTTTTCATCCACATGTGGATAGTCTAAGGCCTCTAGGAAATTCTCATCGGTCAGCTTTTTTTGTCTCTGATCTCCTTCCAAACTCTGGGAGGTGCCATTTGTTTCAGGTGGTCACTTAGGAAAAAGACTGCTACACCTCCACCCCGTCTTCCTGGTCTTGATTGATGTTGGATGTTGAAACCTGTTGGGCCAGTGGTAAACCCACACTTTCATCTAGCCAGGTTTCACTTATTCTTAGGATGTCAAGATTCTGTTCATGTATGACATCATGGATCACCGAGGATGTCTTTGCAGCTGATCTGGCATTCACCAGTCCTATAGTTCCCAAGGGTGGTCTTGGGATAGCTTTGGTGTGGCAATGAGGTGATCTTTTAAGTACTGTTATGTATGTGTTTGACCTCTTGCAATTTTGCCTTTTCTTTAGTTGGTGAGGATTATAGTTTCCTCTCCACACATCACTGGGATCCCCGAAGTCTCACAGTCCCCCTTAATAAAGCTATTAAAACTATATTATTTAATTGAAAAATCATTGATTTTTTTTTAATGAACAGTTTTGTTTATTTGTTTCTGCATGTTTTGATTTTTGTTTAACTGTATCTCTTTTTATTTCACTATATATGCTTTTTTTGTTAACCTGTTCTGGGCTTCATTGGAAGGACAGGCTAAACATTGAAATAAATAAATAAATAAATAAATAAATAAATAGAACCAGACTTACCTACAGCCATGAATAAACTACCTATTTAACAGTAATTCAAGAATGGGCTAAAAACAATAAACTTTGCCTGGACCCAAGTAAAACAGAGCTCCTGTGAGTACCGAACACAAGTGTGCACATACTTGACATCAAAATATATTTTTTTGGAGATATAAACTTCTTCATAAACCGCAAGTCAGGAACTGTGGAATACAATTAAACACTTACATTGATCCCAGCAACTTTCAAGATCAGCCAAACCTTCAAGAGCTGTTTCTAATCTTTGCAACAACTATGCTGCCTCTCTCTATACATTGAGATGGCAAGTCTTGTCAGAATGACTCATGCCATGATAACATAAGACTGGACTACTGTAATGCACTCTACACTGGTCTGATTACAATGGGTTTGCACCAGTTCCAACTGATTCAGAATGCAACAGCAAGACTGATAGAAGGAAATAAGACATAGCCACATCAAACCATTTTTGCAAAAACTTCATTGGTTATCAGTACAATACAGGCCTAAACATAAAACTGTGATCTACAAGACCCTTAAAGGAAATGGGCCAGAGCTCCTGAAGAACAGGATCTCCTTCTCCACACCTCCAAGGTTACTAAGGTCCTACCAAGGAGTAACCCTAACACAATCTCTGCAAAGGATATCATGTGATTTGATACCTGCCAATGAGCCTTCTTTGGTGTAGCCCCCATTCTGGAATGCACTCCCTGAAAGGCTTCACTCAGCACAAGGCTATCTCTGTTTCAGGAAGCAAATGAAGGCTAGGCTCTTTTCCCAAGCTTATAACAGAAGAAGTAATTAGCTTACTAGTCACACACACACAAGGACTAACACTGGTCTCCACTGGTCTACGCATACTGCAGCAGGCACTGTTCCCTTTAATCCAGTGGTTCCCAAACCTGGTCTTGGAAGCACCCCAGCCAGTCAGGTGTTCAGGATATCCACAATGAATATTCATGAGAGAGACTGCATGCACTGCCTGCTAATCTCTCCTGGAAACCTGAATGGCTGGGATGCCTCCGGGACTAGGTTTGGGAACCACTGCTCTAATCTGAGAGGGTGTCCTCCATCTATAGCCCTGCCAGTGGGTGGAGCTGTTTCACTATTACATTTTCAATAGTGATGGACAGACAAGCTCTGCAAGACTCCAGGGAACCTGCCTGTCTCTAGCCATTAAAAACACAGTATTGAAATAGCGCCCCCACTGGCAGCAGTGTAGTTGGAGGACCTCCGCTCAGCTTAGAGGGAAAAGTGGTAGCAGGACTCCTTATCCATTCCTACCCTAGTTGAGATTATATTCATGGACCTTTCTGATTAGATGTGCTAATTTATTTTTTAAAAAATGCTGACTGCCACTGTTACCCCCAAAGATGATTTTACCCTTTCCTGTTTCTATGATTATAACAAAACTCACTATCACATGCATGCTAATGAACCTGAAGAGAGAATGTCAACAAAAATTTGGAACACTTACTGTTGACTCCACTTTCCGCATTCATCATCGTAAGGCCACTTGCGAATGCTCCAGGTAACTGTGTTTGACAAGGGTAGAGGAGAACAATTCAACTTTTATAACTATTAAATAAGAGTCAATGCTGAAGGACCCTTTCTTATTGTCATCAAATGTGAGCAGTATAAAGTGCACAAGAGATGTTGAGTATAAACCACAAATGGGCTTTTTTTTTTTTTTTTTTTACATTTAACTCATTCTACCAAATCTGTTAGTTTCTCTTATTTCTGTTGTCATTTCATCATCTGTCCTTCGTGGCCAGGTGGGCAGCAATATAGTCCCACCAGTATTCTCATTCTCTTTATACACGTTATCAATAGAAATCAAACAAAATAAAACATGGAAAAGAAAATAAGATGATACCTTTTTTATTGGACATAACTTAATACATTTCTTGATTAGCTTTCGAAGGTTGCCCTTCTTCGTCAGATCGGACGATCTGACGAAGAAGGGCAACCTTCGAAAGCTAATCAAGAAATGTATTAAGTTATGTCCAATAAAAAAGGTATCATCTTATTTTCTTTTCCATGTTTTATTTTGTTTGATTTCTATTGATAACCTTAAGAGTGGACTAACACGGCTACCACACTCCTCTCTTTATACACGGAGAGGCCGACATTCGGACTGCAAGAGTTATATTGGCTAACTTCTGTGGTCGGAGCTAAAACTGGTTATTCAATGAGGGGCCATTTTCGGTGACTCGTATTGACTATCCGGTTTATTTTTGGCCAATTTAAAGATAATTGGATTAGTCAATAGTGAATCTTAACAGTTATCTTTAAACCGGTCAAAGACATCCCACGTTATCATGTTGCCAAATATGGCGGCTAATCTGGATTTAGATATAGGCGTCTAGCAAGTTATATCAGGCAATATAACCGGCTGTCTGCTAGCCACTAACCTGGAGTATTCACAGCTGGTTATCCCCCATTGAATATAGGTGGAAAGCTCGTTAAATGCTATTTAATCGGTCAACAGCCATTCTGGCCTGTTAAATAGCATTATATATCAGGGGTGGGGGATAGGGGAGGGATTTCTATGTAGAACGATTCCACATTGCAATCTGTTTCCTGATGAACTGTTATTTTCTTTGACACAATTTTCTTTTTAACATATAACATTATCCTCCCTCCAATTTGACCCACTTTATCATTGCAATAATTTCTACTTTGGGATCACAGTGTTCCACTGGGTATTTTCCTTCCACCAGGTCCCTGAGATGACTAAAAGACAGGGCAACAACATTAGGAGCTGATAAACCCGCTAATACCTTAATTTTCACTGTTCTAGGGCTCTTAGAATTCTGTGACAAATCTAAACTAAGGCAAAATAATTTTAGATTTTTTAATAAACTAATAACTAATGTTTGTTTGTTTTTTATGAAATTAACTTGGGTTTTATCAGTAAACCTACAAATTTTCCTGTATCCCAAGCTTAAATCACTAAGGGGTATTTTTACTAAGCAGTGGTAGGCACTAATTTTTTTTTTTTTGGTACTCTTTCAAAAAGTACAAAGATTAGGGAACACTCAATGAAGTTGCCTGGAAATACATTTTAAAAAGAAGAGGAGGAACAAGCTCTGGAAATATATTTGCATAGGATGTGGTAACAGCAGTTAGCGTATTTGGGTTTAAAAAATGGTTTAGACAAGATCCTGGACTAAAATTCGTGGGATTAGTAGCAAGGAATCTTACTACTCTTTGGGTTTCCAGAATTTTGTTACGCTTTAGGATTTTGGAATCTTGCTATACTTTGGGATTCTGCCATGTACTTCTGACCTGGATTGGCCACTGTAGGAAACAAGATACGAGGCTAAATGGACCATTAGTCTTATCTAGTATGGCTATTCTTATGTTCTTATGGACCATGAAATCTCCCTGCAAAACAATAATCACATCCAAAGAGTCTTCTTCTTTTGTCAGATATCCATGTAAGATTTCTCTTTGTAAGTCATATTAAAAAATTGCTTTTAGATTTCCTTACTCTTAGAAATAAATAAGTACATAAGTAATGCCATACTGGGAAAAGACCAAAGGCCCATTGAGCCCAGCATCCCGTCCTCGACAGCGGCCAATCCAGGTCAAGGGCACCCGGCAAGCTTCCCAAACGTACAAACATTCTATACATGTTATTCCTGAAATTGTGGATATTTCCCAAGTCCATTTAGTAGCGGTCTATGGACTTGTCCTTCAGGAAACCGTCCAAACCCTCTTTAAACTCTGCCAAGCTAACAGCCTTCACCACATTCTCTGGCAACGAATTCCAGAGCTTAACTACACATTGGGGGAAGAAATGTTTTCTCCTATTTGTTTTAAATGTACTACACTGTAGTTTCATCGCATGCCCCCTAGTCCTAGTATTTTTGGAAAGCGTGAACAGACACTTCACATCCACCTGTTCCATGAATATGAATACTGGAGAGTACCTAGCTTCAAGGGGCTCCTGCATTCATTTTGGGGGGGGACTGAGCAAGCTTGGATATTTGATTTTGAGTGGAGGTTTGTAGGTGGGAAGGAAAGGCCAACATAAGAACTTATCTACGCCTCAAGAGATGTGCATTAAAACACATTAAATATTCATGAACTGAGCTGATTTGCATGTATTTGCATGTAGTCATCTCTCTTCAGTATTGACATTGTATTTTATCTATATTAATATTAATTCAATTCAATTTAGGTCTTACATACTGCTAATATCCCTTGTTATGCATCAAGTAACACAAGCATTTAGCCCATGTTAGCTCACTTTAGTAAACAGGACGCTGTATTTTTACTTTCTTAAAATAGAACAACTATTGCCTCACATTTTAATAACAGGCATACCCACATGTCTTGTGGTCTTTAATGAAATATAACTTACCTGATTCAAGATAGTTTCAAGAATTTTCTGAGCATTTATGCTGTCTCTAATGTCTATTCTAAATAAATAGAATGGAAAAAGAGTTCACGTTATTGCTGGTAGTAACAGAATCAAATTACATGCAGTGTACTAGAGCTGGTCAAGATCAAATTGAAATAACCTTATCCATCCTAAAATCAGGGTTGGTTAAAACACCACTGAGTTTCAAAGCTTAATGTAAGAGTAGAGATGCAATCAAATGCATTTGCCTTAATCTGTGTCTATTTCTTTCTTCCTGGGCATCTGAGTTTTGGGGGGCTACTGGCCAGTTAACTTGTCCTCTCCCCTTTTTATGTGTTTCATTTTTATATTACCATTGTTGATGGGGTTTGATGTTGTGCTATTCGTCTTTTGCCCCTTTTGAGATTTTGTTCATTTTTGGTACAACTTTGTATTAGGGCAGTTAACTATTTGGAACTTGAACACTGCCATGTCTATTCTTTAGACTTTGAATGGCAGTATATTAAACGGTTAGTTAATAACATTATCTCACTCAATGATAATGATTTTCCTATCTCAGAATATATTCATCAAAATCATATCTTGTTGGAGAAGACAAATAGTGGCAAATTTGAATAAAACGACGCTGCTCATGCAAACAGTTATTTGAGAGAAAAAAGGAATCTTGCTATTCTTTGGGATTCTGGAATCTTGCTGCTCTTTAGGATTCTAGAATCTTGCTACTCATTGGGATTCTGGAATACTACTACTCTTTGGGATTCCGGAATCTTGCTACTCTGAGATTCTGGAATCTTGCTGATCTTTGAGATTCTGCATGCAATTTAATTTTTTAAGAAGCAATCAGCGCTGATAATTGGCCGCTAACAAGCAATTATCAATACTAATTGCCTCTAATTAGAATTTATGCGTACAACTTGATTTGGGATTCCGGAATCTTTCTACTCTTTGGGATTGTGGAATCTTGCTGCTCATTAGGAGTCTGGAATTTGGGATTCTGGAATCTTGCTGCACTTTGGGATTCTGGAATCTTTCTACTCTTTGGGATTCCGGAATCTTGCTGTTCTTTGGGATTCTGGAATCTTGCTGCTCTTTGGGATTCTGGAATCTTACTACTCTTTGGGATTCCGGAATCTTGCTGTTCTTTGGAATTCTGGAATCTTGCTGCTCTTTGAGATTCTGCATGTAATTTAATTAAGAAGCAATCAGCGCTGATAATTGGCCGCTAACAAGCAGTTATCAATACTAATTGCCACTAATTAGAATTTACGTGTACAACTTGCTAAGCTTGTTCCATACAGTGGTGCTCATAAATGCTACCACACGGATCTCAAAATGGGGCAAGGCCATGGGAGCAACATTGGTGGGTCTTGAGCATTCCTAAAATGATGTTAGGTGTGGGTATTTACACCAGATTTTAATTGGTGAAAATGGCCACGCCTAAATGTTTGTAACAAGGATGGGCGCTATGTGTATTCTGTAAACCGTGCCTAACTTTATAGAATAGCTCTAAGAGCTTTTCTTTTGGGAGGGGGCAAATTTTTCAGCACCATATATAGAATTCCCCCTAATTATAAATATTCAATGGCACTATCCAGTTAAATAATGCTGAATATCTATGCATAGGTCCCAGATAAGTGATTTCAATATCGACCACAGAGAAGGTATCCCACCTATTTTCAGGCTCAATTCCGGTATGAGAAATACAGGGTGGTATTGCGTTAAAGTTCATAAGTGACAGAGTAAATTAAGTAGTAAGGATAAAGAGTTAAGTTTTGTTCAGTTATGGTGTGAGTTTTGTTGTGTTGCAGGGTTCAGGTGTTCAAGTTGGATCATTATGGTATGCCTTTTTGAACAAGTTGGTTTTTAATGATTTCCGGAAGTTTGTTAGGTCGTGCATTGTCTTCATGACGTTTGGTAGTGCATTCCATAGTTGTGTGCTTATGTAGGAGAAGCTGGATGCATAGGTTGATTTATATTTTAGTCCTTTGCAGCTAGGGTAGTGGAGATTTAGGTATGTGCATGCTGATCTTTTTGAGTTCCTGGTTGGTAAGTGAATGAGGTCTGTCATGTAAACCGGGGCCTCACCGTGGATAATTTTATGAACCAGGGTGCAGATTTTGTTCTTTGATTGGGAGCCAATGTAGTTTTTCTCTTAAGGGCTTTCGTATTTCGTTTTTCCAAATATGAGTCTGGCTGTTCAGGAATCTACAAGAGGGGACCAATTCAAAATCTAGACCTTTGCGGAGCTCATGATATAGTGCAGGAGGTAATGGTGCTGGGGCCACTTGATAACAGCAAACATAACATGATCAGATTTGATATAATCTCTGCAGTAATACACACAGGAAATCCAATACGTTAGTATTTAACTTTCAAAAAGGAGGCTATGATAAAATAAGAAGGTTAAAAAAAAAAAAAAAGAAAAACAAACCACCTCAGAAAAGCAGCTGTAAAGGTAAAAAAATTTACATCAGGTGTGGATACTATTCAAAAATAACATACTGGAAGCCCAGACCAGATAGAGTCTATGCATTAAAAAGAGGAAAGATGGCCAAACGACAGTTGGCATGGTTAAAAAGTGAGGTGAAGGAAGCTATTAGAACTAAAAGAAAATCCTTCAGAAAATAGAAGAATCTGACTGAAAATAGGAAACAGCATAAAGAATGGCATTTTTTGCAAAATTTAGCTAGGAGATGCGAATGAGCTCTTAGCTCATTTAAATTCTTACTGAAAGTTTAAATGACATTTTTCTTGCAATACCACAGTCAAGATTTTCATACACTCTGGGATGACAGCTGGTGAAAATAAAAAGCCTTTTGCCAGGAACAGAGTTCCCTTACATTTGTCTCCTGAGGGGAACTTCCACTCACAGATGGCCCAGTCAGCCTGGTTCCACACACCTCTGCATCAACACAGGGTTAAAAAGTTTTAAAAGCTCCCCTCCCCAAAGCCACACCCCTTTCCTGAGGTAAAGACTCAACCTGCTCATTCCCTCTCTACTCCCATTCCCCTCCATCACCACACTCTTACCCCACTGGCAAAGACAGTGAAATGATATTGTTAGCTGAGGGGAAAGTCCTTTCTCAGATACTGGCTGCAAAGCACTGCTCAGGGACTGCGTCAGGTACTTTCCCAAAGTTGTCTTGTGCAGTTCACACTTATGTACATAGGTGATCTTAGAATAATGTAAACGCATGCTTCTGAGCTTCCCACTGCAATTCCGTTCCCAGCATAGAAAGGATGTGCTTTTGCTACATCAGCAGGAAACTAATCAGGCTGCAGAAACATAAGGATATCAGATATATCTATCATGCCCTGGTACACAATCAGGCTTATTATCGAAAGTGATCACCGGCGATCTTCCGACATAAATTGGGAGATGGCCGGCGATCTCACAAAAGCGGAGAAATCGGTATAATCGAAAGCGGCGTTTTTGACAACATCGCCGCTTTCCCGACGCCGCGCCGGTGAAAGTTCAAGGGGGCATGTCGGCGGTGAAGCGAAGGCGGGACATGGGCGGGCATGGGCGTGGCTACCAGATGGCCGGCTCTTGCGGATAATGGAAAAAAAAAAGCAGCATTAATCAGTATTTCGCTGGGTTTACCTAGTCCTTTAATTTTCACGACCAACCCTCAAAAAGATACCCCAACTGACCAGATGACCACCGGAGGGAATGGGGGATGACCTCTCCATACTCCCCCAGTGGTAACCAACCCCCTCCCATACTAAAAAAAAATAAAAAAACTTTATTGCCAGCCTGTATGCCAGCCTCAAATGTCATACCCAGCTCCCTGACAGCAGTATGCAAGTCCCTGGAGCAGTTTTTAATGGGTGCAGTGCACTTCAGGCAGGCAGACCCAGGTCCATCCCCCCCCCCCCCTACCTGTTACACTTGTGGTGCTAAGTGTTGAGCCCTCCACCCCCCCCCAAACCCACTGTACCTACATTTGGTGCCCCCCTTCACCCATAACGGCTATTGTAATGGTGTAGAGTTGTGGGGAGTGGGTTTGGGGGGGATTTGGGGGGTGCAGCACCCAAAGTAAGGGAGATATGCACCTGGGAGCTATTTGTGTATTTTTTAAATATTTTTAGAAGTGCCCCCTAGGGTGCCCAGTTGGTGTCCTGGCATGTCAGGGGGACCAGTGCACTACAAATGCTGGCTCCTCCCATGACCAAATACCTTGAATTTTGCCAGGTTTGAGATGGCCGGCATTTTTTTCCATTATTGCTGAAAAACAAAACCGGCGATCTCAAACCCGGCGAACTCCGGCATTTGGCCGGGCTTAACCGTATTATCGAAAAAAAAGATAGCCGGTCATCTTTTTTGAAAATACGGTTCCGGCCAGCTGTTGCGCCACCGCCAAAATAGATCGCCGGCGACCTATTTCGCCAGCGAAGTTCGATTATGCCCCTCAATGTCTGTATAGCAGATGGTGGTATCGTGTTTCGCTATAAATCTGCAATGGACCTGGGTGAGGCCAGCTGCAATGAGTTATATCTACTGACTTGATAAGGCTATCAGATTGTGAACGTACAGGGTCATGAATAGTTCAGGGTACTTGCACAATATTGCTAACTGTACAGGTATTATGGTGGAGGGCTATCACACTAGAAGTCAGCTGGCACCATTCTGATCTTGGTACCTTCTGGGGCTGGAGCGAATTGTCTCTGGTGGGTAATAGAATGGGAGTTATCGTCATGATTATTATTACACTGTAGAACTGATACTAATAGGCTGGAAGGAGAGTTGTGATCTGGGTTAGCTGAACTAGCAGAAGAAACAGGAGACAACCTCTGCAGATACTCACAGGCAACACAACAGCAGAGGTGATACAGGGAAATGAAGACAAGCTAGAGTTTGCCACTAAATTGGGCAATGCCACTGAATATCCAGTCTGACCAGCCATTTTTGAAGTTGGCAGGAGAGGGGCTTTCTAAGGGCAGAGTTGGGGACGGATTGGCAACTGTGCATGTGCCGCCAATATTCAATACTGGTGCTTACATAGCTAAGCAACCAAATAGGGCCCCATAAATAGCAGCCCTCACTTTGTGTGCTTAAGCTATGTGGATGTTGGCACTGACTATTGGCTGGAACTCGCAGAGCTATCAGTTGGTCTGAAACTCATTCTTTCCCTTCCTTCCCCCAAAGCAGCTTCAATCGCCCTATGAGCCCCTGAAAGCAGGTTCGTCCTCCCCTCCTGCATCTGAAGTATCTCCAATCCTTCCTCCCGCCCCAAAGCAGTTCTAAACAACCTCCCAACACCGTCCTAATCTACTAAAGGTCCTGTTGGGCGTACATGCCATTGTTCTGGTGGCCTAGTGGTCCTTGGGCCAGGAGTGACCCCACTCATTCTGGCCTCTCATTGTGCCTAACTGAAAGTGCAACCTCTAGTGGTAGCCTTGCACTACTTGCCACAAGGACCACAAGACCACCAGAGCCAAAATGTAAGCCTACATAAGTACATAATAAGTACATAAGTGTTGCCATACTGGGACAGACTGAAGGTCCACCAAGACCAGCATCCTTTTCCAAAAGTGGCCAATCCAGGTTACAAGTACCTGGCAAGATCCCAAAACAACAAAATACATTTTATGCTGCTTATCCTAGAAATAAGCAGTGGGTTTTCTCCAATTCCATTTTAATAATGGCTTATGGACTTTTATTTTAGGAAGCTATACAAACCTTTTTAAACCTTGCTAAGCTAACTGCTTTTACTACATTCCCTGGCAACGACTTCCAGCGTTTAAGTGAAGGACTATTTTCTCCGATTCATTTTAAATTTACTAATTTGTAGCTTCATTGAGTGTCCCCTAGTCCTAGTATTTTTGGAAAGAGTAAACAAGCGATTCACGTCTACCTGTTCTACTCCAGTCAGCATTTTATATACCTCTGTCATATCTCCCCTCAGCCGTTTTTTTCTCCAAGCTAGAAAGTCTTAGCGGTTTCAGCTTTTCCTCATAAGGAAGTCGTCCCATCCTCTTTATCATTTTCGTCACCCTTCTCTGTGCCTTTTCTAATTCCACTATATCTTTTTTGATATGTGATGACCAGAATTGTACACAATATTCAAGGTATGGTCGCACCATGGAGTAATACAAAGGCATTATAACATGCTCATTTTTATTTTCCTTTCCTAATAATTTTCCTTTCCTAATAATATCTAACATTCTATTTGATGTTCTTGCCACCACAGCACACTGAGCAGAAGGTATCAAAGCATCAACAATGACTCTTACATCCTTTTCCTGGTCGGTTACTCCTAACGCTGAACCTTGCATCACTTAGCTATAGTTCAGGTCCCTCATTCCCACATGCCTTCTGATGACTGGAGTGAAGGTGGGAAGGGGGATCAGAGCTGCTTCAGGGGGAGGGTGGGAGGAGAGATCAGAATTGTTTTGGGAGGAAGATAGGGTGATCAGAGCTCTTCGGAGGTAGAGGGATTGGAATGCTTGGCAAGTGGGAGGGGAGAAATTAGCTTTGGGGTTTGTGTACTCCATTTATATGGGTCCCAACTGAATATTGGCTGGGACCTGGATATTTAATGCCAGTGCCCCCACATGGCCCGACATTGAACATCCAGGCTAATTTAGCTGGCTGAATGTTGACTGCTGTGTGTCATCTGCAGATTTGGTCAAATTGGCCTTTGCTATCTTTCCCTGCCCAGACCCCTGAGTCACTCCTCTATTTACTCCTTTCCGTTGAAAACCTAGGTATTTATTCTTACTCTTAGTTTTCTATTTTTTAATAGTTACAAATCCACATAAAGATAGTCATGCTTCCTGTTACTCAAACACCTATATTGTTAATTGAAAGAAAAATAAATCATCTGTTTTGGTCTGTACGGATGGGAAACATATAACTACGAACTTTATATCTTCATTATATAGATGAACATAAGTACTTACCTAAATGATGAAAATTCAATGAACAGCTCCCCTGCTTTGCTAATATTTAGTGGCACAAGCTTTGTTGTCCCATCTGGGTTCTTCTGTACTCCAACAATTGCATTAAGTTCAATCCAGCCTGATGCTCTTAAAAGTTCAATACCTAGACTGTGTGAAAATACACAAGGATGAGGAGTTACCCATGATTGCTTGCATGGATCTGAGATGCATACATCTAAAATGAATTGTCAATAAGAATTATATGTGTGGTTGTTCCCCAGGTTTATATACCTATATTTGTGGCAGAGCGTGGGGTTTTTTTTTAAAAGAAGTTGTGAACTACAAGTACTATGAGGCAATAGGGCATGCAGTCACCAGCACCAAGCTTTAGGGAAGGAGACAGCAGAAAACCAGCTGTTTTAATCAAGGAGTCCTGTTCCAAAAGACCAGGTGCTCTCAGCTCCACTAATTAACTGTCTCTCCTTAAGGGTCCCTTTTACAAAGGCACGTAGGGGCCTACATGTGTCCAAAGTGCATCTCTTTGAAACTACTGTTTGGCTACTGAGTGTCCCTGGCAGTAATTAAATTTTTTACTTGCATCCTAAAGAGCATCAGAAAATAATTTATATTTTCTACCGCGTTGTGCTAACCAGGTGGTAATTGGTAGTGTGCGCGCTGACAATTACCTCCCAATTACTGCGTGATACCTTACCATTAAGTCCATGGGTGGCGGTAAGATCTTAGGCTAAAAATGGTTTTAATTTTGCCACGTGTACATTTTCGGCCAAAAAGCCTTTTTTCCAGGCGTGCATCCAATGAACGCCTACACCAGCGCAATACATTTTTCAGTGTACCTTAGTAAAAGGACCCCTAAGTGCTACGAGCTGACCTTAAGGTTTTATTTTACTTCTTTGGTGAGGAGGGGAAAGATGTAAAGGGAAGAGAGGCAGCATTCCCTGAGTCTAGAAAGAGGCAGAGAAGGAAAGATGCTGCATTCTCTGGGTCTAGAAGAGTGGAATTCCAAGGACCTGTGGAGTGGCATAATGGAACTGGGCGCCCAAGCTTTCTTGAAGGAGTCCTCGCAGGACATCCTCGGGAAGGGGTGGGGAAACCCGTATTATCGAAACAAGATGGGCGTCCATCTTTCGTTTCGATAATACGGTCGGGGATGCCTAAATCTTACCATTTAGGTCGACCTTAGAGATGGTCGTCCTTAAAGATGGTTGTCCCCGGTTTTCGGCGACAATGAAAAACTGAGGACATCCATGTCAAAAACGACCAAATCCAAGCCATTTGGTCATGGGAGGAGCCAGCATTTTTTTAGGGTGGGAGGGGGTTAGTGACCACTGGGGGACTCAGGGGAGGTCATCCCCGATTCTCTCTGGTGGTCATCTGGTCAGTTCAGGCACCTTTTTTTATTTATATATTTTACAATAATTTTTTCAAGCATACAATCTTGAAAGAAAGTGATATATATCATATAAATGCAGAAATCATAATGATATCATCAAATTTACAGAATTCACTCAAGTCCTCAGCTAGGATTCCAAGACTTAAAATAGAGGAGTCAAATTAACACAAATTAGAAAAAAAAAAAGTAAATAGCTATTCGCAAAGGATTATGGTGATATAATATTATGTTGACCCAGTTGTTGACTTAGAAGAAATTAGTTTGGAGAGCTGAGGTGGATCAGTAAAGGAATATTTAACATTATCAAGCCTAATAATACACTTACAGGAGTACCTAAAAAAAAAAAAGTTTCCCCTGCTTGAACTACAGCCGATTTCATTATGAGAAATTGTTTCCTTTTCTTTTGTGTCTCTCTTGAGAAGTCTGGGAACAAGGGAATCCGCAAACCAAGAAATGGTTTCTCCTGATGCTTAAAAAACATCTGTTAGAGCCATTGCTTATCAGGAATTAGGGCCACAGTTGCATCCAAAGTCGCTGGTGTGGCCTGGTGAGTATCCGAGGTCTCAAGAAAGGCTGAAATATCCAAAATCTGTTGTATATTTTGTTTTGGAATTTTTTGAGGTTAGTTTCAGGTATACATAAACTCTCCAATAAATATCTCTTCAACATATCTCCAGGTTTTATCATTGGTATGTAGGGAAAATTAATGAAATGCAAATTTTGATTCCTGGCATAGTTTTCTAAGTTCTCAGACTTAATTCTTAAGCTGGATACATCTTTCAAAAGTGAGAACTGAATATTCTCCAATTTCTTTACAGTTTGTTCAATTGTAGTTAGTCTAGGAGTCATCTTTTGCTCCAGCTCATTTATTAATAAGGAATGTTTAGTTGTAGCAGCTAGAAACATTTGTCTCAGTCGAGACATAAGATCCCACAGTGAATCCAATGTTACCTCCTTAGGCTTGATAGTGAGTTCTGCAGGAAATGTAAATTCTTGATCAGCTTTCCTCTCTCCAACCGCTTGTAGCTAACCCACCAATTCTATAGGCTGGCGAGTCTCTCCTGGAGGTAATAACCTCCCTTCTCCCGCTGCAATGAGCTGGATCTGAGTCCCCTTTGCCGTTGCTACCTCACCACTTTGGGCGGACGCCGACACACCAGGAAGCAGGGAACTCGCCGCCATTGGTTGCGGGGGTGGAGCTCTCTGCTCAGGACTCAAAGTTGTTTCCAATTCGAGGGACGCCGATAGCTCCTCAAACCCCCCAGCGTCTTGCCTCGAAATGGTCCCGGAGTCCTCACCAGTCCTCCGCTGCATCAAGAACCGATCTATCGGTCCAGGAATATGGGAAGGGGTCTGGGGAACTTGGGCAGGCGCCCTTCCTCGACGCTTAGGCATCAATGCAGTAATGCGATAGTGCAGCAGCAAGTCGCGTTAACGTGCAGCCATCTTGGAAATCTTAAGTAGTTCAGGCACCTTTTTGAGGCTTGGTCGCAAGAAAAAATGGACCAAGTCGGCCAAGTGCTTGTCAGGGACGCCCTTCTTTTTTCCATTATCGGCCGAGGATGCCCATGTGTTAATCATGCCCCAGTCCTGCCTTCGCTATGCTTCCGACACGCCCCTGGGAACTTTGGTCGTCCCCGCGATGGAAAGCAGTTGAGGACGCCCACAATCGGCTTTCGATTATGCTGATTTGGGTGATCCTGGGAGAAGGACGCCCATCTCCCGATTTGTGTCGAAAGATGGGCGCCCTTCTCTTTCAAAAATAAGCCTGTAAGTCTCCTTCTCAGTGCCAGTTTTTTGGGGGGTTCTAGTAGGATCCCCAAGAGGCACTGTAACCTGGGATAAGAGCATAGAAGGGTCCCACAGCCAAGAGCTAAGATAGAGACACGTTGGTATGGGAAATATGCTGCTGAAGGTCTCCTAAGGGTATGGGCACTGTCAGGGTGCAAAGAGAATTTAATTCCCTGTGGAAATTGTCTAAGCCCTGATATGTTAGTCTTGCTTCTGCAGCCACTACAGCAGCCGGAGAGCTCAGATATGAAGGCAAGAAAGGGGTTATATATGTTTTTCATTCACTTCAAGAAAAATGAGGCTCAATTAAATTGTTTTGAGAAAAGAAGGATGAGGGGTGCAGCTTGCAAGGTAAGAATGTGAAAAACCCCTAAGGAATATCATCAGCAAATGAGAAGGGTTTTTTTTTACTTCTGAGGTGGGGTTTGAGAAGGAAGTTAAATAGCTGGCCATGTACAGGGCTTTCCTAACTTGGGAAATAAAGGGTTCCTGTGTCATAACCTCTGTACAAATAATGGTTTCAAAGGGAAATGTGTTGAGAGTTGATAAATCAATTTACATATTATATATAAGTACTTATTTTTTTGAATCTGGGGCAATGGAGATCTATTCAAGTATGGCCAATATTCAATGTCAATAGCAGACTTATTATCTGCCATAATTAGAGCAGCATTATATGCAGTCTAACATTGACTATCAACAACATCAGATAACTTTTGGGTCTGTCCCAGCTCTGCCCCCGAACTGCTCGGGTACTAACTGGGTAATGTCATGGTGGTCTGTTTGAATACTTATCGGCAATATCTAGGTAAGTGCTGGTGTAAATCCAGGTAGAGCCCAGTCACTGGATAAGTCCCACTGGATATTGACAGGATTATTATTATTATATCTATCCCTAGCTGAGAAAGGAATTTTTAAAGAGATTTACTGGGATAATGTGGGCAGACTAGACATTGTATTCCTCTAGACATTGTATTCCTCTAATGCATAGAGCACATACATGTAGATACTTTAAAAAGAGAAGCTCCAGTGAACTCTGGTGGATCCTCTTCAACTTCCATCCCGCTTTCCGTTGGCGTGCCTCAGGGTTCTGTCCTTGGACTCCTTCTTTTTTCCATCTATACCTCTTCCCTTGGTACCCTGATTTAATCCCATGGCTTTCAATACCATCTTTACGCTGACGACTCTCAGATCTACATCTCCACCCCTGAAATCTCAACCTTGATGCAGAACAAAATCTCAGCCTGCTTGTCCGACATTGCTGCTTGGATGTCTCAACGCCATCTAAAGCTCAACATGACCAAAACTGAACTTCTCATTTTTCCTCCTAAACCCACCTCCCCTCTTCCCCCTTTCTCTATCTCTGTTAATGACTCTCACATCCTCCCTGTCTCCTCGGCTCGTAACCTTGGAGTTATCTATGATTCCTCTCTCTCCTTCTCTGCACATATTCAACAGATTGCCAAAATTCTGCAGCATGACTTATTTTCCGCCAGAATCGTTATACCCATACTAGCCCACTCCTCAAGTCGCATCACTGGCTCTCTGTCCGCTTCCGCATTCAGTTTAAACTTCTCGTACTGACCTTTAAATGCATCCACTCTGCAGCCCCCCATTACCTCTCCACTCTCATCTCTCCCTACATTCCTCCCCGTGAACTCCGCTCACTGGACAAATCTCTCTTGTCGTCCCCCTTCTCCTCCACCGCTAACTCCAGGTTTTGTTCCTTTTCCCTCGCGGCAACTTATGACTGGAATAGACTTCCTGAACCTGTACGTCTAGCTCTATCTCTACCTGTTTTCAAATCTATGCTGAAAACCCACCTTTTCACTGCTGCTTTTAGCTCCTAGCCAGTACTCAATTGCCCTCCCCTTGTCCCTTCCTTTCATCTCACCCATTACTTCCCTCACTTGTAACTGACTTGTCTGTCTGTACTATTTAGATTGTAAGCTCTTTTGAGCAGGGACTGTCTCTTTGTATCAGGTGCTGAGAGCTGCGTGCATCTGGTAGCGCTATACAAATGCTAATAATAATAATAATAACATGCTTATAACAGAGAAGTGGACCAGTATATATGCAACTGATTATATACAGTATCTCTATTGATTAATTTGTCTTTTAATCATTTTTAGCTCTCAAATTAAGGGCCTGATATTCAGCTCGCAGTAATCAGTGTTTTGCTGACTGCCAATGGTTTTACTCCCAAACGTTCAATTCTGGAGCATGTCTGGGTTTGCAGAGCCAGATAACACATAGCTGGTTCAGTTCGATATTCAGCACTTATTTAGCTGTTACCACATAAAGATAGGATTGACCTTAATGCTGCCCCATTTATGTAATTAATCTGGCCTGTTAAGTTCTGAATATCAGCACTTAACCTGCCAAGTGCCAATTCCGTACCCAGAATGCTCCCTAAATAGCTCGTTTTCAGTTTTTTGCTTACTGGCTATTTTCAGTTGCAGTAACAGGTTGTGACACTGAAAAATAGGTATGGCCAATATTCAATGTCTATAGCAGACTTATTATCTGGCTATAATTAGGGCAGTCCCACTTGATATCGACAGGATTATTATTATATATATCCCAAGCTGAAAAAGGAATTTTTAAAGAGATTTACTGGGATAAAGTGGGCTGACTAGACATTGTATTCCTCTAATGCATAGAACACATACATGTAGACACTTTAAAAAGAGAAACTCCTGTGAGCATGCTTATAACAGAGAAGTGGACCAGTATATATGCAACTGGTTATATATTATTATTTTATTTATTTGTTGCATTTGTATCTCACATTTTCCCACCTATTTGCAGGCTCAATGTGGCTTACATTATTCCATAATGGCGATCGCCATTTCCGGAATGAGAAATGCAAAGTGGTATTGCATTAGGTTCATAAGTGACAGAGAAGGGCATAATCGAACGGGGCCGGCCATCTATATGGCAGGCCATCTATTTAGTTGGTGCCGTAAAGAGCTGGCCACAACCGTATTATCGAAAAAGATGGACGGCCATCTTTTGTTTCGATAATACGGTTGGGGCCGGCCAAATGTCAGAGAATGCCAGGTTTGAGATGGCCGGCATCGGTTTTCGCCGATAATGGAAACCAAAGCCGGCCATCTCAAACCCGGCCAAATCCAAGGCATTTGGTCATGGGAGGGGCCAGCATTTGTAGTGCACTGGCCCCCCTAACATGCCAGGACACCAACTGGGCACCCTAGGGGGCACTGCAGTGGACTTTAGAAAAAGGTCCCAGGTGCATAGCTCCCTTACCTTGGGTGCTGAGCCCCAACCCCCCTCCAAAACCCACAAATGTACACCACTACCATAGCCCTTAGGGAAAAAGGGGGGCACCTGCATGTGGGTACAGTGGGTTTCGGGTGGGTTTTGGAGGGCTCCCATTTACCACCACAAGTGTAACAGGGTGGGGGTGAGCGGGTTCGCCTGCATGAAGTGCACTGCAGTACCCCCTAAAACTGCTCCAGGGACCTGCATACTGCTGTCAGGGAGCTGAGTATGACATTTCAGGCTGGCATAGAGGTTGGCAAAAAATGTTTTTTGTTTTTTTAATGTTGGGAGGGGGTTGGTGACCACTGGGGGAGTACGAGGAGGTCATCCCCAATTCCCTCCGGTGGTCATCTGTTGAGTTGGGACACCTTTTTGAGGCTTGGTCCTAAAAATAAATGGACCAAGTAAAGTCGGCCAATGCTCATCAGAGCCGGCCTTCTTTTTTCCATTATCGGCTGAAGCCGGCCATCTCGTGAGCATGCCCCCGTCCCGCCTTCGGTACACTGCCTACACACCCCCTTGAAGTTTGGCCAGCCCTGCGATGGAAAGCAATTGAAGCCGGCCAAACTTGACTTTCGATTATAAGCAGGAGAGTGACTTAAGCTGTCAAGTATGGAGAATTCATTTCCAGAATAAGAAATAAAGTGGTATTGCGTTAAAGTTCATTAGTGACTAAGTAAATTAAGCAGTCAAGTATAGAGAGTTTGGTATACAGTATCTCTATTGATTAATTTGTTTGATTAATTTTATTGATTAATTTATTTGATCAATTTGTCTTTTAATCATTTTTAGCTCTCAAATTAAAGGCCTGATATTCAGCTCAAGGTGATCAGTGTTTTGCTGACTGCCAGTGGTTTTACTCCCAAAAGTTCAGTTCTGGAGTATGTCTGGGTTTGTAGAACCAGCTAACACATAGCTGGTTGAGTTCGATATTCAGCACTTATTTAGCTGTTACCACATAAAGATAGGATTGACTTTTATGCTGCCCCATTTATGTAATTAATCTGGCCTGTTAAGTTCTGAATATCAGCACTTAACCTGCCAAGTGCCAATTCTGCACCCAGAATGCTCCCGAAATAGCTCATTTTCAGTTTTTTGCTTACTGGTTATTTTCAGTTGCAGTAACGGGTTGTGCCTCTGAAAATGAGTGGTTAACCCCAAACAGTTGATGTAACCAGACAGGAGCCATTTCTGGCTGGGATGAATCACTTTGAATATCAACCCCTATGTAATTTTAACATATTATGGCAGAAGAAATGTTTAACCGCAGTAAATACTTACATTCTGGATAAGAGTTTCACGTCACCCTTGCAAAACACTGATAGGGATCCATTCTCCAATACTTTCACTGATAATGTATTAATGCTGAAATCTTCAACATTAGTACTGAATGAATAAAAAAGAACAGACTTAAAACAAGGATTTGCAAACTTTCATGTGTTTCCAACCAATTTTATAAAATCTTTGCAAAGGTAAAGGATGTAAATTTTCAGTTTCAGAAATTAAACTTCCTGGCTTTTAAAAGCCAATTTTCCATTTAATCCCAGCCACGAGAACTGCTTCCAGTTAACCTGACCTACTGTTGAAGCTTCATTTTGATGTCAATTCTACGTTATTTTGCATGTTTCTTTTGGTACTATTTTCTCTTCATTCCAATTTTTTCCTTGGCCCATGCTAGGGATAGAAGAGGCCTGAGACTGTATCATTGATTAAAATGGCCCCAAGTAGGGCAGGGATAAAGCACTGACTGAATCTTTACTGCTTTGCTGCATTGTCTCCTAATATCTAGCCAGATCTGAGAAAAGCAGGTAGGACATCAGAATCACAAGCAATTTATTGAATTCTTATTACCCGTTCGTCAAAGGGTCACTGGGAACTGACACATATGTGTACATTCTTTAATATTTAGCAGCAACGTTGTGAAATTGTCTTTCTTATGCTCTCTGGAACATCATTCTATGAGTTTTCCTCCACTGCTCTTTATTGTATTTTTTACCATGCTGAGTATTTCTTTGAATACTTGTTTAGTTTTCCTGTCAAGTTATTGGAGTTATTTTCTGCATTTTGAGTGTATATTTTTTTATTGCCAACCTCTGAGTTTAAAAACTTAAATGTGATGCAGTTGTAAGGATGTTCAGGGCCAGAGTTTGGTTGGAGCACTGGTGGACTCAGCTGCACCTGTTTACACATATATATTTCCTCCTGCCTCTGAGCGGTTGAAAATGTGTGCTGATCTATTTAACTTGTGGCACAGGGGTTGTTGATTTGCTTCAGGTGGGGGAGGGGGTGTTTGATGTGCTTCGGGGGGGAGGGGGTGTTTGATGCGCCGGGAGAGCTTGGGTGATGCACCGAGGGGGGGGTTCTGTGGTGTCGCGCTTGTAGTTTTTCGATGTGCCGCTACCTACCACTGCTCCGAAGTGGCAGGTAGCGGCGCACTGACAGCTGATTCCCAAACGGGGAGGAGCGTGTTTCCCTACTTTTCCCCCTGCCTGGGAATCAGCTGTGAGTGACATCATCCTGGCTACAGAGCCTAGCTCAGCAACTCCAGGAGCCACGGACACAGGCAGTCCCACATTAGAACGTTGGTGGTGAGAATTATTATATAGGATGATGATTAACTAAGCACATAATATTTCTTGTTGAAATTCAAATCGACTTCTAAGAAAACTTCAAAAATATGCATTCTAAAATAAAACCCAGAATAATCTTTCAGAGTATGCGCTGCTTATTATACTCTAAAATAACCAAACATGTTTTATACACTGACTGCATGATCAATACTTGTGCAAACATCTTGATAGTGTTGTAGAATTTTCACTCACTCTAATGGGGAAAAAGGCATCAAGAGAGGGTCAAACAAAACTTTTTTCAATTCCAGGTTGAGAATATCCAAGTTATTCATAAAAACTACAAAAAAAGTCAACAGATTAAGTTTACAGTTTAGGATAATAGACCAAAGCAATAGAGAGAGAGAGAGAGAGAGAGAGTGAGTCACTTCTGAGGACATCAACACAACATGCAAAACAACTCAGGTTTCTCTGAAACTCCAGTGGCTACTGGAACTCTGCACTGCTTAAAGGACAAGAAACTTTGGAGTAAATATTGATATTGAGATGTTCCTGCCTACTTAAATCCCAATCAGTGGATGTCCCAGGATATTGAGTGACACCCGCACAGGGCCACTGACTATTCCCTCTGACCGCCATGGCACTGGGTGGTCCATGGGCAGAGACAGAGAGGATTTGGCACCCCTGCTGGCAGGACTGTAGGTGGAGGACTCCCACACAGCTTAGAGAGATCAGTGATGCTGAACGTTAGCTCTGATCATTGCAGCAGTGTCTGGTTAGTGGCAGAGTGGTTCAGGATGGAGTTGGGGCTGAACGAAACGTTACCCTGGCACCGCTAATATTCACTGCCGGCACCTGGATACATCTCTGGTGCACGTAGCAGGTGCACGTTAAGTGGCTTTCTACGCATGTAGGTCAATGGCTGGAGATAAGGTCTCAGACCCAAAATGGATGTGCGCTAATTTTTATTTTGCCCAATGCCCAATTTTGGCAAAAATTTAAAAACGGCCCTTTTTACAGGCGCGCTGAAAAATGGATCTGGACGCCCAAAACATGTGCCTACACAAGTGCAGTCCATTTTTCAGTGCACCTTAGTAAAAGGACCCCTGTGGGGGGTTTTTGCCACTGAGTAGCAAACTTTGACATTGTTTTATGAATTCCAAGGAACCTTTCTTTCTTTCTTTCTTTCTTTCTTTCTTTCTTTCTTTCTTTCTTTTATACTTACAATGTTCCATTTTTTTCGCTTTACATTCACCATTCACAGGAGCAGATAAAGCAAACAGACCCAAGAAAATGGCCAAACTCCACATTTTCAACATCTTTGGTTTTACTTTCTGGACACTGCAGCAGCCTGTTGGAGATAAAGGTGGGGGGGGGGGGGAACCTATCAAAATTGTATTAAGCTAACATCATAGGATTGCCAGCTAGTTCCAGATTTTCATAACAACCTCATCTAGAATATTAACAAGGAAAAGAGAGCTTCAAGAATATACTGGTAATGGAGTAAAACCATTACTGGAAACTCTTTGTGATAGTGATAGAGAGAAATTATGTTATTATTCTTTAATGGTCAATTATTGCCATAATAGAATTCACACTTAGGGCTCCTTTTACAAAGCCCCGTAGTGATTCCCATGCAATAATTGTGATGAAACCCATAGGAATTGAATGTGCTTTGTCACATTTGCCACACCGGGAATCACTTCACAAAATTTCACCTTCTAACTTTAGGTGACCTTGCTTGAATTGACCCCAAAGTGGAAATGGTGTGCACTATGAGGAAATACAAATCACTATTTCAGAAACAGTGTAAAATCTTTGCCAGCAGTGAAAGCACCACAGATACACGAACCATGAGAAGTACTACACATGCAGAAATCACTGTGCCTGTGAAAATGAGTACACAAAGTCAGAGAAAGGGTGTGTACCATGATGAGAAACTGGCAGACTGACAAAATGGCCGGAAAAATATGAAATTTTCCACAACATCATGGAAAATAATATGATGCAAGAATTTTGAAGCTTTTGAAAGGGATAGAGAGATGGATTATAAATAGAAAAATTAACATGATTTATTTCACAATTCCATTTCATTCTAGTTTTAGTAGATTCATTAAAACAGCATTTCAACATAGCTGAAGCCAAGTCAGCCATCAGTGAACTGTTTGACTCAAATATTTATAGCAAAATAATCTGCATCTTCTTTCCTTTCTGTCAAGCACCAAGATCTTTGAGTTCTTGAAAATCCCATCTGCAAAGGACATGACTGGAAAAATTACAAAAGTGAATTATTATGCACTATACAATGGTCTGACTACAAAGGGCCTGCAGCAGCTCCAGTTGATTCAGAATGCAGCAGCAAGACTCATAGAAGGTTGCAAGCGACGTGACCACATCACACCATTTTTGCAAAACCTTCATTGGCTACCACTACAATACAGGGCTAAATTTAAAACTCTATGTCTGATCTTCAATGCCCTGAAAGGAAACAGCCCCGAGTATCTGAAGAATAGGATGATCCTCCACACACCGCCAAGGACACTAAGGTCCTCCCAAGGACTTTCACTAACTACACACTCTCCAAAAGGCATTACACGATGTGGTACCCGCAAGCTAGCCTTCTCCGGAGTAGCCCCCACACTCTGGAATGCATTGCCTGAAAGGCTCCGCTAAACACAAGACTACCTCTACTTCAGAAAGCAGGTGAAAGCTTGGCTTTTCAACCAAGCCTTTAATGGAAGAAGTAACTAACTTGTTAGTCTCACTCATACACACACACACAAGGATTGACTCGGGCTGCACATACTGCAGCGGGACATGTTTATCCACTCCTACCCTAGCTGAGATAATATTTAACCATCTGTCTGACCTCACGTGCAACTTTCTTCAAATCAATCACCTTCCTTTCTTACTCATCTATATGTTACAACCTTGCCTTACCCTTCACTACCAATTATTATTATTTTTTTTTCTTACATTTGTAAACCGTGCTGTCCCACTCATAGCAGGTTCAATGCGGCTTACATATTATATACAGGTACTTATTTGTACCTGGGGCAATAGAGGGTTAAGTGACTTGCCCAGAGTCACAAGGAGCTGCCTGTGCCTGCAGTGGGAATGTTCTAGTACATATTGTGTTGTCATTGCAAGTAGTATACCATGCCATACTTTGTATTGTTTGAATATTTTTACTTCTCTAATTGCCTACTACTCATGTTTGATCTATTCTTACTGTGAATTCCTTTTTAAAAGGCGGTAAATAAACATAATGGAATCCTGTTCAGAAGGAAGGGATCCTCAGAAGTTTAGCGGAGATTGGGTGGCAGAGCCGGTGTGTGTGTGGGGGGGGGGGGGGGGGGCAGGGCTGGTGGTTAGGAGGCGGGGCTAGTGCTGGGCAGACTTCTATGGTCTGTGCTGTGAGGATGGCAGATACTAATCAAGAAACAAAAAATTAGCAAATCTGTTTAGAGCAATAAATTAAGAAACTTGTAAATAAATGCTCTAAACAACAACAAATATGTCACTGGTGTATATGTAAAAGGTAATATCTTAGAAGATATTAAATAAAGGCCTCACAAGCCTAGGGTACCAACTCAGTGGATACACCTATAAGGGCTTACATCATAGGCCAACCACCACCTCCGAAAAAACCTGCAGAATGTAATCACTGTGTCCATCTGCAGTAAAAAACGGAGGGTGGTGTAATAGTAAATACCTACACAATATGCACAAGTAATATCTTAAATATGTATTATCGGAAAGATAATAATCAAGACAATAGGAGCTATATCATGGGAACATCATTCGGGACAGTCTGAACTGCAAAAGATGAAGTATTTAGCTTCAATCAAAAGGCAGATAGTTCACATCCATAGGGCATCTCGAATCTTGAATGATAGCGAAGAAGCTTCAAAATGTTCCTACGAAGTATGGTTAGAAAGGCACTCTCAATCACTCTCAACAGTTGTAGAATTCTCGCTGTTTCGTTGCTTCATCAGGAGAGGATATGCATAAACATTTATCTTCCATATTGCATACAAAACAAGTCAAAATGGTGAATGCTTATAAAGACACTCCGACGGGTGCACATTTTAATGAATTGACGTCACTTCCTGCAAAGTCTGATCTCGAGACAATCAATTAAAGGTGTTTAATCCTCAATCAATTAAAATGTTAGTAAAAAAACTTCCCATTCCATTGGGCCATTCAGACCATTGGGAAATGTTGTATGTAAATGATATATCCATCTTTGTTCTTTTTGGTGTAAAACCCTGGAAATATCACCTCGTCTACTGTTATCCTGTATTTGCTCAATCACTGTACAGCATAGCTGATCAAACATATGTTTTTCATGAATGCAGCGTTTTATACTTTAACAAGACTGATGAAAACAGGAAGCTTGAAAAAGAATGGCCTGGATTGCTCAGGTTCAGATTCACCCAATATAAATAGTGAGGATAGTGTACTCAGGAAAGTCTGTGCAAATAAAAACTTAACTTTGCAGGCTACGTCAATGCAAAATAATTCTCAATTACATATTTATTTATTTGTGACATTTTTACCCCACATTAGCTCGAGAGTAACACAGGTTCAATGTAGTTTACATAACAAACAAATGATTATAAATGATATATATTAAAAACTATATAAACAGTTTAACCATGGTCCTCCTTCCACGAGGGGGCCAGGACTAACCCTGCTTAGTTTTAGCTGTCTCCATCCAAGGTATGGGATCCAAACCACCTCTCCTCTGTCAGGCACTCATCCCGGTCTGGCTGCTCTCCGGCTGGCCTGAGCCTTTTTCCTGCTCACGGCAGGGACACACAAAAACTCAGCATTCTCATAGTTTCTTGAAAACATAGGCTTTTATTTTCTCAAACCCCTTTTCTTCAATGCAGCCTTCGTCTTCACTTAGTTTCATCACCAACAATGAAAGATTCAGTTCAGGTTTTCACATTCACCTTCTCAACACAGTTCAATCTTAATTCAGAATACCACAAAGCAGTAAATCCTTGCCATGTTCCCAACTGTAGCATAACCCTCACAGGCGCTATCTTCTAGCCTCAGATAGTTAATGGGTTAGCTTTCTCCACCAGCTCCTTCCCCACTGTATGATTTTCTCCTCTCCAACTGTCCACAGTTTAGGCCATACTGACGCCACAAAACCCTTTACCTTTCCTGCTGGAGTCTGAGCAAGACTACTACTACTACTAGTACTACTACTTATCATTTCTATAGCGCTACAAGGCATACGCAGCGCTGCACACCATACACAAAAAGACAGTCCCTGCTCAAAGAGCTTACAATCTAGATAAGAAATGAGACAGACAGAACAATTAAGGGTAGGGGAATAAAGAGGTGAGGATAAAGGATAGGGCAAAAGTGAGGGTACTGAGTAAGAGAGTCATGGTTAGGAGTCGAAAGACCTGAGACCTCCATGCACTTCTCCTCCCCCTCTTCCCCTACTTCCTCTTTATCCTATTCCATGTCTTCCTCCGTCCATGGTTCCCCCAGCTCCTGCTCATTCCCTTGATCAGAACTCATTTCCCAATCATTCACTCCTCCCTCCATTTCCTGAGAGTCCTTTGAGATTGTGTTTGGCTGTTTTCCAGTGTTTTCAGTATTAGATTACCCAAGTGGATACACTGCCCATACTGTATATTAAAGTGAGTCCTGCTGGTCTCCCAGTGGTTTCTGGGGATGGTAGTTTCTTCCCCTAACTAGTGGTTTCACTGGCGTTTTGGCCACTAGAAGGCGAACCTTTTGTCTAGAAGGAATTCTCCGAGGACAAGCAGGCTGCTTGTTCTCACTGATGGGTGACGTCCGCCTCAGCCCCTCCAATCGGAATCTTCACTAGCAAAAGCCTTTGCTAGCCCTCGCGCGCCGATGCGCACCGCGCATGTGCGGCCGTCTTCCCGCCCGAAACCGGCTCGTGCCGGCCAGTCTTCTTTTCTCCGCGCTCGGTACGGTTGTGTTTTGCCGTTCGTGCCCCGAAAAGTCGACCTCGCGCGTCGTTTTCGACTCGTTTCTGTGAGAAACTTTAGAAATTGTTTCGGAAAGACCTCTTTTGGTTTTTCCCTTCCTGTAGTTCGAGTTTTTTCGCCCCGGTAAGTTTTCTTTCGTCGTCGGGGTAGGCCTTACTTAGGCCCCGGTCGAAATTTCCTTTCCTCTATTTTTCTGGTGCCAAATTTCACCATTTCGACTTTTGATCTCGCCGGCGTGATTTTTCCGCCCTTGACATCGAAGCCTTCCAGCGGCTTCAAGAAGTGCACCCAGTGCGCCCGGGTAATCTCGCTCACTGACAGGCACGCTTCGTGTCTTCGGTGTCTGGGGGCCGAGCACCGCCCTCAGGCCTGTAGTCTGTGTTCCCTTTTACAGAAGCGGACTCAGGTAGCGAGGTTAGCCCAGTGGAACTTTTTGTTCTCGGGCTCTTCGTCGGCATCGGCACCGGGGGTATCGAGTGCATCGACGTCTTCAGCGTCCAGACCTTCATCCTCGGCCGCCAGTGCATCGAGTGCATCGAGGCATCGACCCTCTGCATCGGCGCTGAGACATCGGACGACTGTATCGACGTCGGTGGTACCGGGACCTCGTCTGCTGATGTCGTCGGACGGTGGTGCTTCGTCTGGAGTGCAGGTGAGGGCTGTCCATTCCCCTGCTGGTGGCGGTGAGCCTTCGGTGGGTCTCCCCCTACCCTGAGGGCTCCTGCGGTACAGCCCCCCCCGAGATCGACTCTCTTCGGTCTCGGCCCCGAGGAAGAGACGGCTGGATTCTACGTCCTCCTCGTCGGTGCCGGGAAGCGCCGGTGACGTGCTTCGCAAAAAATCTAAGAAGCATCGACACCGGTCTCCTTCCCGTGTTGGCACCGAGAGCTCTGGGTTGCCGAGGGAGTCGGCACCCAGCAGGCATCGGCACCGAGAGGACCGCTCACCCTCTGTCCAAGAGGTGTCGATGCGCTCCACTCTGGACAGCCCGGAACAGCCTCCACGCCCGGAACAGGTTCTGACGTCGACGCCTGCATCGACTTCCATGCCTTTTTCTGCAGCCGCTCTGAACGAGAGCCTCCAGGCCGTTCTCCCAGAGATTCTGGGAGAGCTGTTGCGCCCTACCCCTCCGGTACCGGCGGTGCTTGCGCCACTGGTACCGTCAAGCTTGGCGCCGGCTGGTCCATCGCCCGGGGTGAGGTCGCCGGCGTCGATGCCGCGTGCGGTACCGACTTCCGTCGCCTCCCAGGAAGGCTCCCCGACTACGTCGGCGGAGGGAGCTTCACCGATGCGGGCGAGGGAGTCTACCTTTCGACGCCCCCATCGTGGACGTGGCTCCACGGAGTCGAGCCGGGCGCGGTTGCAGACACAGGTTCGTGAGCTTGTGTCTGACACCGAGGGTGAGGCCTCGTGGGAGGAAGAGGAAGACATCAGATATTTCTCTGACGAGGAGTCTGAGGGTCTTCCCTCTGATCCCACTCCCTCTCCTGAAAGGCAGCTTTCTCCTCCTGAGAGTCTGTCTTTCGCTTCCTTTGTCCGGGAGATGTCTACGGCCATCCCCTTCCCGGTGGTTGTGGAGGACGAGCCCAGGGCTGAAATGTTTGAGCTCCTGGACTATCCTTCTCCGCCTAAGGAAGAGTCCACAGTACCCATGCACCATGTCCTGAAAAAGACATTGCTGGCGAACCCACATTCCCAAGAAGATCGAGTCCCAGTACCGGATCCATGGGGACCCAGAGCTGATGCGCACCCAGTTGCCTCATGACTCTGGAGTTGTGGATTTGGCCCTAAAGAAGGCTAAGAGTTCTAGGGAGCATGCTTCGGCGCCCCCGGGCAAAGACTCTAGAACCTTAGACTCCTTTGGGAGGAAGGCCTACCATTCTTCTATGCTCTTGGCCAAAATTCAGTCCTACCAGCTCTACACGAGCATACATATGCGGAACAATGTGCGGCAGTTGGCGGGCTTGGTGGATGCGCTCCCCCCTGAGCAAGCCAAGCCTTTTCAGGAGGTGGTCAGGCAGCTGAAGGCGTGCAGAAAATTCCTGGCCAGAGGGGTGTATGACACCTTTGATGTTGCGTCCAGGGCCGCTGCTCAAGGTGTGGTGATGCGCAGGCTCTCATGGCTGCGTGCCTCCGACCTGGAGAACAGACTCCAGCAGCGGATTGCGGACTCGCCTTGCCGTGCGGATAACATTTTTGGAGAGAAAGTCGAACAGGTGGTAGAGCAGCTCCACCAGCGGGATACCGCATTCGACAAGTTCTCCCGCCGGCAGCCTTCAGCATCTACCTCTACAGGTAGAAGATTTTTCGGGGGAAGGAAGACTGTTCCCTACTCTTCTGGCAAGCGTAGGTACAATCCTCCTTCTCGACAGCCTGTGGCCCAGGCTAAGCCCCAGCGCGCTCGCTCTCGTCAGCAGCGTGCGACTCAGCAAGGCCCCTCGGCTCCCCAGCAAAAGCAAGGGACGAGCTTTTGACTGGCTCCAGCAGAGCATAGCCGACATCCAAGTGTCAGTGCCGGGCGACCTGCCAGTCGGAGGGAGGTTGAAAGCTTTTCACCAAAGGTGGCCTCTCATAACCTCCGATCAGTGGGTTCTCCAAATAGTCCGGCAAGGATACACCCTCAATTTGGCCTCCAAACCTCCAAATTGTCCACCGGGAGCTCAGTCTTACAGCTTCCAGCACAAGCAGGTACTTGCAGAGGAACTCTCCGCCCTTCTCAGTGCCAATGCGGTCGAGCCCGTGCCATCCGGGCAGGAAGGGCTGGGATTCTATTCCAGGTACTTCCTTGTGGAAAAGAAAACAGGGGGGATGCGTCCCATCCTAGACCTAAGGGCCCTGAACAAATACCTCGTAAAAGAAAAGTTCAGGATGCTTTCCCTGGGCACCCTCCTTCCCATGATTCAGGAAAACGATTGGCTATGCTCTCTGGACTTAAAGGACGCCTACACGCACATCCCGATACTGCCAGCTCACAGACAGTATCTGCGATTTCAGCTGGGCACACGTCACTTCCAGTACTGTGTGCTACCCTTTGGGCTCGCCTCTGCGCCCAGGGTGTTCACAAAGTGCTTGGCTGTAGTAGCAGCGGCACTTCGCAGACTGGGGGTACACGTGTTCCCATATCTCGACGATTGGCTGGTGAAGAACACATCCGAGGCAGGAGCCCTGCAGTCCATGCAGATGACTATTCGCCTCCTGGAGCTACTGGGGTTTGTGATAAATTATCCAAAGTCCCACCTTCTCCCAGTGCAGAGACTCGAATTCATAGGAGCTCTGCTGGATTCTCGGACGGCTCGCGCCTATCTCCCAGAGACGAGAGCCAACAACTTGTTGTCCCTCGTCTCGCGGGTGCGAGCGTCCCAGCAGATCACAGCTCGGCAGATGTTGAGATTGCTGGGCCACATGGCCTCCACAGTTCATGTGACTCCCATGGCCCGCCTTCACATGAGATCTGCTCAATGGACCCTAGCTTCCCAGTGGTTTCAGGCTGCTGGGGATCTAGAAGACGTGATCCACCTGTCCACGAGTTTTCTCAAATCCCTGTATTGGTGGACGATTTGGTCCAATTTGACTCTGGGACATCCTTTCCAAATTCCTCAGCCACAAAAAGTGCTGACCACGGATGCGTCTCTCCTGGGGTGGGGAGCTCATGTTGATGGGCTCCACACCCAAGGCAGCTGGTCCCTCCAGGAACGCGATCTGCAGATCAATCTTCTGGAGTTGCGAGCGATCTGGAATGCTCTGAAGGCTTTCAGAGATCGGCTGTCCCACCAAATTATCCAAATTCAGACAGACAACCAGGTTGCCATGTATTACGTCAACAAGCAGGGGGGCACCGGATCTCGCCCCCTGTGTCAGGAAGCCGTCAGCATGTGGCTCTGGGCTCGCCGTCACAGCATGGTGCTCCAAGCCACATATCTGGCAGGCGTAAACAACAGTCTGGCCGACAGGTTGAGCAGGATTATGCAACCTCACGAGTGGTCGCTCAATTCTCGTGTAGTGCGACAGATCTTCCAGGTGTGGGGCACCCCCTTGGTAGATCTCTTCGCATCTCGAGCCAACCACAAACTCCCTCAGTTCTGTTCCAGGCTTCAGGCCCACAGCAGACTGGCATCGGATGCCTTCCTCCTGGACTGGGGGGAGGGTCTCCTGTATGCTTATCCTCCCATACCTCTGGTGGGGAAGACTTTGCTGAAACTCAAGCAAGACCGAGGCACCATGATTCTGATTGCTCCTTTTTGGCCGCGTCAGATCTGGTTCCCTCTTCTTCTGGAGTTGTCCTCCGAAGAACCGTGGAGATTGGAGTCTTTTCCGACCCTCATCACACAGGACGAAGGGGCGCTTCTGCATCCCAACCTCCGGTCCCTGGCTCTCACGGCCTGGATGTTGAGAGTGTAGACTTTGCCTCTTTGGGTCTGTCAGAGGGTGTCTCCCGCATCTTGCTTGCTTCCAGGAAAGATTCCACTAAGAGGAGTTACTTCTTTCTGTGGAGGAGGTTTGCCGTCTGGTGTGACAACAAGGCCCTAGATCCTCGCTCTTGTCCTACACAGACCCTGCTTGAATACCTTCTGCACTTGTCTGAGTCTGGTCTCAAGACCAACTCTGTAAGGGTTCACCTTAGTGCAATCAGTGCATACCATTACCGTGTGGAAGGTAAGCCGATCTCAGGACAGCCTTTAGTTGTTCGCTTCATGAGAGGTTTGCTTTTGTCAAAGCCCCCTGTCAAGCCTCCTACAGTGTCATGGGATCTCAATGTCGTTCTCACCCAGCTGATGAAACCTCCTTTTGAGCCACTGAATTCCTGCCATCTGAAGTACTTGACCTGGAAGGTCATGTTCTTGGTGGCAGTTACTTCAGCTCGTAGAGTCAGTGAGCTTCAGGCCCTGGTAGCCCAGGCCCCTTACACCAAATTTCATCATAACAGAGTAGTCCTCCGCACTCACCCTAAGTTCTTGCCAAAGGTTGTGTCAGAGTTCCATCTGAACCAGTCAATTGTCTTGCCAACATTCTTTCCCCGTCCCCATTCCTGCCCTGCTGAACGTCAGCTGCACACATTGGACTGCAAAAGAGCATTGGCCTTCTATTTGGAGCGGACACAGCCCAACAGACAGTCCGCCCAATTGTTTGTTTCTTTTGATCCCAACAGGAGGGGAGTGGCTGTAGGAAAACGCACCATATCCAATTGGCTAGCAGATTGCATTTCCTTCACTTACGCCCAGGCTGGGCTGGCTCTTGAGGGTCATGTCACGGCTCATAATGTCAGAGCCATGGCAGCGTCGGTAGCCCACTTGAAGTCAGCTACCATTGAAGAGATTTGCAAAGCTGCGACGTGGTCTTCTGTCCACACATTCACATCTCACTACTGCCTCCAGCAGGATACCCGACGCGACAGTCGGTTCGGGCAGTCAGTGCTTCAGAACCTGTTTGGGCTTTAGGATCCAACTCCACCCCCCGAGGGCCCTGTTTGTTCTGTTCCAGGCTGCACTCTCAGTTAGTTGGTAAATTTTTTAGGTCAATCTCAGTTATGTCCTCGCCGTTGCGAGGCCCAATTGACCATGGTTGTTGTTTTGAGTGAGCCTGGGGCTAGGGATACCCCATCAGTGAGAACAAGCAGCCTGCTTGTCCTCGGAGAAAGCGAATGCTACATACCTGTAGAAGGTATTCTCCGAGGACAGCAGGCTGATTGTTCTCACAAACCCGCCCGCCTCCCCTTTTGGAGTTGTGTCTTCCCTTCTCTTTGTCTTGCTACATATGAGACTGGCCGGCACAAGCCGGTTTCGGGCGGGAAGACGGCCACGCATGCGCGGTGCGCATCGGCGCGCGAGGGCTAGCAAAAGGCTTTTGCTAGTGAAGATTCCGATTGGAGGGGCTGCCGCGGACGTCACCCATCAGTGAGAACAATCAGCCTGCTGTCCTTGGAGAATACCTTCTACAGGTATGTAGCATTCGCTTTAGTGAAGGAGAGTCATTACATCTAAAGGGAAAACATCTCCCCCGTCCCTGTTTCGGCAGTACCGGAATTAGACTCCTTTCAGACCCCTCACATACCCCCCTGCTTAAGTGATTGCTAGTATTCTCTTGTCCTTCAATAGCAATCTGAGATAATACATCTGCATTTGTCAATAGCTTCCCTGCCCTATGCTCCACTTGAAACCAGTAGGGCTGCAAGACCAGATACCACCGAGTGAGTCAAGCATTGCTATTCTTCATATGCCCTAACCATTTAAGTGGTGCATGATCAGTCACTAGGGTAAAGATTCGCCAATCCAAATTGAAATAACACATCTGTATAGCCCATTTGATGGCTAAACACTCCCTCTCTATTGTATATTGTAGAGTATCGGGTTTCATGCGGAAGCAACTTTCGACTCAGATACATGAGAGGGTGTTCCTGCCTCTCATGTACCTGAGATAATACCGCACCCAAACCCACACCTGAGGCATCAGCCCGCAGAACAAAGGATTTGGAAAAATCAACTGCTTTTAATAGGGGTTCTTGGCACAGGGTTAGCCTTAACCTATTGAATGCCTCTAGCCTCTTCTCATCCCATTGAAGTCTATTTGGAGCCTCCTTTTTAAGCTTGTTTGTTAGCAGAGTAGCCCTAGATGCAAAATGAGGTATGAAACGTCGATAGTATACCACTAATCCCAAGAAACTTCTCAATTTCTTCTTGTTCCTGGGGCATGGGAATTCCTGAATACTCTCTACTTTGTTACACAGGGGGGTTATCTGCCCATCTCCTACCCTGTATACCAGATACTTCACCTTCTTTTGGCCGAAGTGGCACTTTTGAGGATTCAATGTCAAACCTGCTCGCCAGAAAGCCCCCAGCACCTCCCGAACCCGTACAACATGTGAGGGCCAGTCTTCACTATGGATCATTACATTGTCTAAATATGCAGCAGCGTATACTTGGAACCTCATCCAGGAGGCGCTGGCACAAGGCCGCAGCCAAATTAAGGCCGAACGGCATCCTCCTAAACTGAAAAAGACCAAAGGGAGTTGAAAAGGCAGTCTTAGGCCGGGCCTCGGCCGTCAGGGGAATCTGCCAATATCCTTTGGTCAAGCCTAGTGTGGATAGGTACTTGGCAGTTCCCAACCGGTCTAGGACCTCCTCAATACGCGGCATCGGATAGGCTTCGGGAGTGGAAAGGACATTGACCTGCTGGAAGTCGATGCAGAACTGCCAAGTACCATCCAACTTGGGAACCAGTACAACCGAACTTGACCAAGGGGAGAATGACTCCTCAATAACCCCAAAACCAAGCATCTCCTGAACCTGATGAATGACTTCCTGTTTTTTTTTGGGGGGGGTGAGACCCAGTAGGGTCTTTGCTTGACCACTTTGCCTGGCTCTGAAATGATATTGTGCATTATGAGATGCGTTTCTCCTGGACAGGGAGTCAGAACATCTCGAAATTCGGCCAAGAGTTCTTGAATTTTTTTCTGCTGTCCATCGCTAAGAGTAGCAGCAATTTGGGGCTCCCCAGCCTCAAAACTTTCTGTAATCTGGGGGCCTAATTCTTCCTCTGACTCTGCTACCTCCTGGCTCCACAACCCTCTCCTCTCTTGCCAAGGCTTTAAAACATTAACATGGTATGTCTGTTCCCTAGCTTGCTCATTTTTCACCATGTAGGTTATGGGCCCCAGCTTTCTCTCTATCGTAGCTAGACCCCTCCAGTTACTTGTGAATTTATAGGGAGAATCTGGTACCAATATTAATACTTTATCTCCTACCTCAAATACCCTCTCTACACTCTTTCTATCGTAATACACCTTCTGATAGTTCTGACTCCACTCCAATTGCTGTTGGGCACAGTCACTCAGCCTACGTAACCTCTCCTTCAACTTTACCAAATAGCTAGCCACATCACGGTCCTCCTTTTCTGAGAGTACCCACTGCTTCTTTAGAACATCTAACACCCCTCGGGGGTGGTCACCCATACATTAACTCAAATGGGGAGACTCCCAGGGAGGCCTGAACATTCTCCCTATATACATAGAGAGGAAAAGGAAGCAACAGGTCCCATTCTTCATGGCAGGAACCCAATCCCTTCCTTAACAACAGCTTTAAGATTTTGTTGAATCTCTCAACCAGACCATTAGTTTGAGGGTGGTAAGCAGCAGTTCGGATGTGATGTATACCGAAAGCCTCCCACACTTGAGCTAAGGTATGCGAAAGGAAGTTTGTTTCCATATCAGTAACTACCTCCCTTGGGAAACCCACCTCACAAAATATATGAATTAGCTGTGAAGCAACTACGAAGAGGCATTGCCCAGGGATACCGGGTTGCCATATCCATTACCACTAGAATATATAAAAAAAAACCTCTCCTGAATCTAACGATAGGCCCAATCATATCCATGGCTAGGCAGGTCACTGGGGTTCCTATGCGGGGTAGTGGTCGTAATGGTACCCATCCCGAGATCTGCTCGGACACTTTCTGACACTGGACACAAGAGTTACAAAACTGCTCCACCCCTTTATACACCCCGGGCCAATAAAATCGGTTAAGTACCTGTATGAAGGTATTCTGAGCTTCTTTATGCCCGCCTAAGGGATGGTCATGAGATAACCATATCATTAAGTCCCAAAACCCCTGAGGTATCACCAGTTGTTTCTGGGGTTCTGCTCCTGTCCCTACACGAGCCACTCTAAACAATAACCCCTGTTGCTCAGTTAGGCTGCTCATCCAACTCCACGTACAGATCAGAACGTTCTTTTTTTTTTCTGAGAGAGCTGATAATATGTGAGTTATCTATATAGGAACTCTTTTCAACACAGCCCTACTACATCATGATAAAAATAGCCAGGAGACGTTTCCTGATTTATGCGACCCAGGACGAAAGTCCTGGAGATGTGAAGAAAATGGGCTTGTTTTTATTACAAAAATAGAGTGGAGGTGTAGGATAATAGCACAGTGTGTTGAGAACTGGGGGGAGCTGGGTTCAGTTCTCACTGCAGCTCCTCCTGATCTTGATCGAGTACGCCCATTGGATAATTTTATTTATTTATTTGCTGCATTTGTATCCCACATTTTCCCACCTATTTGCAGGCTCAATGTGGCTTACATTATATAGCAATGGCATCACCATTATCAGAGTAAGAGGTTCAGCATATTGTTACAATTAATGTACAAGAATAACAGGTAGGTAGGGAAAATATAATGATAATACATAACATACATGATGAGCTCTGAACCATCAATAGCCAACCAATTATTGATAATTGGCACTCATTAAAACTTGCGAGCGCATCTGGATGTGCGCTATACTAGAAGACACAGTGGTTAACTCCCACGGTGCATATCTCAAAATGGGGCGTGGCCATGGGTATGACAGGGCGTACTGAAAAGTTGCATGTGGAATTAGAGAATACCACCTAACTGCGCCAAAAATGGACACCAGCATTTACACTAGGTTTCAGCAGGCGTAAAGTCTGGCGTCCAGAAGTGAGGCGCGAGATCTACCCTAACCGCTGTTCTCTATAAGGTGCACACCTTTTAAAGAATTTGCTTAGCGCTGAATTTTTCAGCACCACTTATTGAATCCCTTTCTTAGGGGGTCTTTTACTAAGCCGTGGTTGCGAAATTAGCTTGGCGTCTTGGCGTTTACCACCAACTGATTTCTGCCACGAGCCAAGAATGCTACCGTGGCTTAGTAAAAGACTCCTTTCAGCCTTCCGTTGTGCTAGCTACAAAACTCAGATTGTAAGCCCACTAAGGAAAGAGATATTCCCTGCGCGACTCATTTTCTGCCAAAGTCGCTATGCCCACATTAGCCCTCTCCTCAAGTCACTTCACTGGCTCCCTATCCGTTTCCGCATTCAGTTCAAACTTCTCTTACTGACCTATAAATGCATTCACTCTGCCGCTCCCCAGTACCTCTCCACTCTTGTCTCTCCCTACGCCCCCCCTCGGGTACTCCGTTCTGTTGACAAATCTCTCTTATCTGTCCCCTTCTCCTCTACTGCTATTTCCAGACTCCATTCCTTTTATCTTGCTGCACTTCACGCCTGGAATAGATTTCCCGAGCCTGTGCGTCTAGCCCCCTCTTTGGCCGTTTTCAAGTCCAAACTTAAAGCCCACCTCTTTACCACTGTTTTTGACTCTTAACCACTGCTCACTTGCCCTGTCCTTTTATCCTACCTCTTTATTCCCTTACTCTTAATTGTTCTGTCTGTCTGCCTGTCTTATCTAGATTGTAAGCTCTTTGAGCAGGGACTGTCTTTTTGTGTTTGGTGTACAGCGCTGCGTATGCCTTGTAGCGCTATAGAAATGATAAGTAGTAGTAGTAGTAGTATCAATGATGAAGCGCGGAAAACTCTCCCTCTCGTCCTGCCCGCTCCCAGGCATATCGCAGTATTTTGTCAGACTCCTACTCCCTGGCGAAATAAGGGAACCTCTCTAACAACTGTCCCGGGTCACCTGGAAACTCCCCCTGACCTAGAAGGTCCCTTAAATTCCCCCTTCTCTGCTCCTGAGCCATTTTCTTCTGTTGAGAGCTCATCCTTGTTTTCCCCGGACCCCCAAGGATATCTCCGTGAAAAGGAAAAACCTGTGACAATGGCATTTCAGGGATTTCTGCCTGTTTCTCTTGAGCTCGGGTGGCCACTAACACCTGCCATCCCCCAATGCACTGTGAGAAAGAGGCCCAGTCTCGCCCCAGAATGAGATCCTGTGGGAGCTGCAGAAGCACCGCCACCAAAACCCGATGGATCCCAGCCTGACGCTTGATCTCCACCTGCCTGACCGGGTATTGGGAAGTGGCTCCATGTATGCATTGAATGGACACTGACAGGTCACCCCCTTTTACCTTTCTCCCTTTCTTTCTCTCAATCTGATCCCACAGAGCTTGGGAGCACATAGTTTGATCCGCCCCAGAGTCCAACAGCCCTTCCACCGGGGCACCCCTAATCTCCACCCACTTGATGAACCGTGGTCCTTTTTGTGAGGAGGAGTGAGAAGTTAGGCCTAACTTAGTCATACAATCCCTTCCAACAATGCCCCTGTCGCCCGCAGCGGTAACATATTCTTTCCTCCCCAACCCACCTCTCTTTACTCAACAGGGAACCTCTGGGAGCTTTAACCCTAGACCACTGCGAGACCACCTCTTGACCCCCTGAATACTGTGACTCCAGAAAACACTCCATCCATTTGATAGCTTCTTCTAGAGTCTCATACCCTTTCCTCACCAAATTCACCTTTATCACCTCAGGAAGAGCCTCCAGGAACTGTTCTAGTACCAGTTCTTGCATAAGTTGAGCCACTGACCTCTTGTCGGGCTCCAACCATTTTGTAGCAAAGTCCATAAGCTTCTGCGACAGGGCCTTCGGGGTGTCCCCCTCAGACTACCTCCAGCTTTGGAATTGACGACGATAAGTTTGTCTGTTTACACCATATCGGTCCAAAATAGCAGTTATTAACTTGGCGTGGAAGGAAATAATCGAACGTCGCCGGCGAAGTAGATTTGCTGGCGATCTATTCTAGCGGCGGCGCAACAGCTGGCCAGAACAGTATTATTAAAAAAGATGGTCGGATATCTTTTTTTTTTCGATAATACGGTTTGGCCCGACGAAATGCCTTGGATTTCGATGGGTTTGACATCGCCGGGTGTGTTTTACCGCGATAATGAAAAAAACTGCCAGCGATCTCAAACCCGGCGAAATCCAAGGCATTTGGCCATGGGAGGAGCCAGCATTTGTAGTGCACTGGTCCCCTTCACATGCCAGGACATCAACCGGGCACCCTAGGGGGCACTGCAGTGGCCTTCATAAATTGCTCCCAGGTACATAGCTCCCTTATCTTGTGTGCTGAGCTCCCCAAATCCCCCCCAAACCCACTCCTTACAACTATGCACCACTACAATAGCCCTTAGGGATGATGGGGGGCAAAGGGGGGCACCTACATGTGGGTACAGTTATTTGGGGGGGAGTTAGAGGGCTCACATTTACCACTACAAGTGTAACAGGTAGGGGGAGAATGGGCCTGGGTCCGCCTGCCTGAAGTGCACTGCACCCACCAAACACTGTTCTAGGACCTGCATACTGCTGTCAGGGTGCTGGGTATGACATTTGAGGCTGGAATACAGGCTGGCACAAAAGGTGTTTCTTTTTCTTTTTTGTGTGGGAGGGGTTTGGTGACCACTGGGGGAGTACAGGGAGGTCATTCCCTATTCCCTCCAGTGGTCATCTGGTCAGTTGGGGCATCTTTTTGAGGCTTGGTCGTGAAAATGGAAGGACCAAGTAAACCCGGCGAAATGCTGATTATCGCCGGGTTTAATTTCTACATTATTCACGAAAGCCGGCCATCTGGTAGCCACGCCCATGCCCGCCCATGTCCCGCCTTCGCTTCACCAGTGACACACCCCCTTGAACTTTCATTGGCGATGCGAAGGGAAAGTGGCGATGCTGTTAAAAAGCCAGCTTTCAATTATACGCTTTTCGCCGCTTTTGCAAAATCGCCGGTGATCTCCCGATTTGTGTTGGAAGATCGCCGGCGAAAAGTTTTGATTATAAGCTGGATAGTCTGCTACTTCTCCCGGGGATAGGCTCCGAAAAGCCGCCAGGTCTTCTCCTGACAGTGCCGGAGCCAGCCGGATTGTCCACTGCTCCTGTGGCCAGGCTGCGGCTAGAGCCACTCGTTTAAAAGTTCCCAGGTAATTCTCAATATCATCGTTCTCTGCCAGCTTACCCCAGGATAGCCAATTTACATTCCCAGGTTTTCCGGGTCCACGAGAGCCTCTGACTCCCGCTTCCTCTGATAGAGTACCCCCTCTCCTCTGCATCTGTCCCGTATGCATCATCTCCTGAACCAAGTCCAAAAGGGGCTGTTGTTGAGCTCGAGAGGCTGCCAACGATTCCTCCATAAGTTTCTGAGCCATTTCTTGCTGCTTTTGGATTTGGTGGGCCATAAATGACAGCAGCTCCTTAGGATCCATGCTCTCTCTCCGTCCAGTAGCCCTTAAAAGAAGGATTGAAAAAACAACAACCTCCAAGTGTGTCTTTCCAACAGCTTAGGTCCTCCAGAGAAACCCCCCTTCCGGTTACCCACACACAATCCGATGCGAGAGATCCAAGATGGTGACCTGAATGGAGGAAGACGAAGCAGCTCCTAAGCCCGTCTTATTACCTTTTCTATATTTAATTAAAGAAATGCCTAAATGGAGAGGAAGGCAAAGGCCAAGCCCTGCGGCGTCTTCCTCACCTTTAATCGGGGCTATGGATCGCTTTGTTGTGCCAGGAATTCAGGGAGGATGTGATTCTTCGCTGATTGTAGAAACGGAGAAAGGAGAAACATTTCCACAAGAAGAAGTAAACACCACACTCAGCCCCGAGCTGAGGTATTCGCCGCCAATGCCAGCGTTCGTGCAGGAAGCATATGTGCAGATTTCTACACCTCCCGAAGAGGTGGAAGTAGTTGCTGCAGCCGGGTCAGACTCCTGCAATCGATCACAGATTGTCCCGATGGAGAAGGGCAGTGACCAGCATGGCGACGGCGTCTCTGAAAGAAAATCTAACGAGTTGGAGAAGAAAACTTTCGAAGCTCCTGAGTATTCTTCAGCAACACTCAGTAAGTCTTCTCTTTTGCCTAAACCCTCAACCATTACTCTCGAAACAATATGGGAAGCACTTTTGACTTTGGAAACGTCTTTTTCTCAGAAACTGTCATTCCTATCCCAGAAAATACAAGCTCCAAATGAAGCCATTTTTAAAATTGAGAAACAAATTAAAGCTATAGAAGAAAAAGCTGAGGAAAATGTTAAAGACATTAAAATATCTCAGCAGATACAAGTAGATATTATAAAAGAAAATAAATGGCTACAGACTAAAGTGGAAAACGTAGAAAACCAACAAAGATCAAAGCTCCTACGAGTGATAAATTTTCCTAGACAAGAAATGCTGGCATCTTTGCTGACTTTTAAAAAGTATATGTTTGATATCTTAAAAATTCCAGAACAGGCTTGTCCACCAATATCTAACATCTACTATTTACAGCCATATAAAAGATCAATTATAGATGGACAACTTGAATCTGAAGGAATTGAACCAGTAATTGAGACTTTGAATCTTTCACAAATAATAGAAGCTGATAATTTGGGTTTGGAATCACGATCTCTTATTGTAACATTTGTTCTGCAACCAGACAGGGACTGGGTGTTAAAACAATTTTTCAGACATAGGAAAGAAACTTTTTTGAATTTCCAAGTATGAATATACCCAGACGTTTCCAAAGTAACACAAAAGAGACGTCAACATTTCCTTAAATTACGTCCCACTGTGTTTCAGATGGGAGGTTTATTTTGGTTGAAGTTTCCCTGCAAATGTGTAGTGAAGCTGAATTCAGTAAAATATATTTTCTTTGATCCTCTGCATTTAAACTCATTCTTAGAATCTAAGAAAGTAATTACCCCACACTTAAATTCAGAAACAGTCCCGACATCGACTCCTTAGTTAACAAGATTATAATCCTGTGTACCTCCTCTTCAGGCCTCTGGATAGAGTTTAAATACTATTATTACTTTATATCATGCCTTATTTCTCTCTCTTACTTGTGGACTAACATAAGAGGATTGTGAACTGTTACCAGTATTTTTTTTTGTTTGCTTACTATTATTGTGAATATAATCTTCTTTTTTCTGTACAAGATATCTTCTTGGATTTTAATATGAAATATAAATAAAGAAATTAAAAAAAAAACCCACACACAATCCTTCCCCGGGTTCTGTATATGCTTACCAGAACATGGAAAGGTATGTGCTTCTTTTACTGGCGGGTTGTCCAATCAATCCCACCACTGCCACCATATGTAACCAGGGTCCTCCTTCCACGTGGAGGCTAGGGCTTACCCTGCTTAGCCTTAGCTGTTTCCCTCTAAGGTATGGGATCCAAACCACCTCTCCTCTGTCAGGCACTTGTCCCGGTCTGGCTGCTCTCCGGCTGGCCTGAGCCTATTTCCTGCTCATGGCAGTGTCACACAAAAACTCAGCATTCTCATAGTTTCTTGAAAACACAGGTTTTTATTTTCTCAAAACCCTTTTCTTCAATACAGCCTTTATTCTTTACTTAGTTTCATCACCAACAATGAAAGATTCAGTTCAGGTTTTCACATTCACCTTCTCAACACAGTTCAATCTTAATCCAGAATACCACAGTGCAGTAAATCCTTGCTTTGTTCCCAATTGTAGCATAACCCTCACAGGCACTATCTTCTAGCCTCAGATAGTTAATGGGTTAGCTTTCTCCACCAGCTCCTTCCCCACTGTATGATTTTCTCCTCTCCAACTGTCCACAGTCTTGGCCATACTGACGCCACAAAATGATGATATGTGAAGTTTCTTCAGTATTGCTGAGGTGAAAAGATACCTTAAACTCAGCCTGTTCCTTACAAAGGGATCCTGTCAACATGGTAATGTAAATATTGACTTCCTGATACTTACAGTTTAAAGCACTGGATGTGAGAGCTCAGATAACTGAGATTCCAGGGACCTTGCCCCACGGGAAAAGGAAATCTAGATGAATTTTTATATTTAGAAGAAATTAAGATATTTTGTGTACCTTGAAAGAAAATTTTATATTTACATCATTTAGGAGTTAAGGTTAATTATCCACAAATACTAATGTGAAAGACAGTTTTTTGACATATAGTTAATTTATGTAGGGAAGGAAATAATTTTTGTAAGAATCACGGCAATCTAAAAAGTGTTTTCCCCTATGCAAATTGCCTGTACTTTTATGAATAACAGAGTTTATGCAGAGTACCGGATTTCTTTATGCCATGGTAAAGGAATCTAGGAACACAGCTGATTATGCTGTGTTTGTTTGTTTTAATAAAAGCCTGTGAGTTAGGACAATTTAAGGCTGTAAATATTTATAGGCACTGGATAGAGGGGATTTCTAATTTCTAATTAGTTTTTTGTGCGCAGTTGTGCAATATAATTCATGGTACTTGGAAGCGAATGGAGTAACTGTGACAGAACTGTAGGGACACTTTGGGGAAGATCTGTGTTGAGAGAAATATGTGGATGGCGATTTTTGCTGAGAGAGGGTTGTGTTGATGGTGGGTAATTGTGATTTGTTGTGGTTCGTTGGTTGCCATTTTGAAGGTTGTGATGGCAGTGTGGCAGAGATGGAAAAGAAAATAAGATGATACCTTTTTTATTGGATATAACTTAATACATTTTTTGATTAGCTTTCGAAGGTTGCCCTTCTTCCTCAGATCAGAAATAATCAAAGAACTGTGTTTTAAATCCTGATGTGGAGATGAGCCCAAGTTCAGGCCTTTTATAGGCATAAGTTGTTTTTCTGGGAGAATGATTTTGTTTTTGTTTAGCACCTGTTGTCTTGAATTGAAGTTATTTTGCTGATGCTGCACTGTTAAACTGTTCAACTGAGTTCCTTCCTGTGTTTTGTTTGAAACTGCTATATTCTGCCTGATTTTCTAGCTGACACCTCTGAGAGTAAAATATATAGAAGGGTAAAAGGCACGTCGGGGTTACACCAACTTGTATTGACTCCAACTTGTCTGCCCTCCTTCTAGGTAACTAAACACAAGTCTATACAGTAGCTAACAGTGTCCACCACTGATACACATAAACTGTATTTATAAATTACTAGAAGAAGGAGAGTCAGAAGGCTGTTGATATGAGAAGAAGCATTTTATTATAACTTACCAATTATGGGTATACTGGCATATGATAATTTCCCTCAATCAATTAGGGATCAAATATCAATAACCTGGTGTTGGTAATAATAGTAATTGAACAATTACACTAGCGGTTCACTATTAATTCAAATAATGTTATAATTTTTATAATTTTTTTAACTTGCAGTGCTCAGTAATGCTGTAGTGCCTTAACCACCATATGTTTATGGAACAGGTACTCAGCCACCAAACATCACAGCACTATCCCTTCCTCTCTTCCCTTTCCTGTCTTTCATATAATACAGGCAGTTGTTTTTCACATATCTTTGCTGGATTGATGTGCGGTTTGAGTCACTGTCCATATCACCCCTGCTTAGTGCATTGTGTTTAAAAAACAAAGTTCCTTCTTTATTGCCTTTTGTTGACTAAACTACAAACTATATATATAATCACATCTCTTCTTCATTTTCTATGATCATATTATAAACTCATTCTTAAACATGGTTATGTTGAAAAATAGTTTTCAGCTTACCGGGAGAGATCACACCGCTCGCACCTCCCTGTCTTGATGAACCAGAGTCTAAGCAAGACCCTCTAATATATATGTCATATCCCTGATAATTAACGGATATTACATCATTTTACATCACATTATTTTAAAGCGACAACCATTCTATTTCTTTGTTTAAACCCTTGGGGTATACAGTGTCCCATGTATATATGAATCTTTGTTTAAGCCGCGTAAGAACTGAAGTGATATCTCCTCCCAAACGTAGTTGCACTCGAGTTAGCACAACATATTTTAATTCTGATTCTGAGTGGCTCATGTCCTGCCAGTGTTTTACTAACCCGGATGTTACTAAGGTGCTCTCATAAGCGCAATTTTACTTTTTTGCGTGTATGCCCGATATATCACTTTGTGCACGGGCAGCAAATGGCATAAATTGCCTGGGCCGTATTGCAGTCAGTTTGATAACGCAAATCAAATCTTCTACCAGTAGCAGGAGTAGGTCACGCTGGTCACATTCAGTGCATGGCTGCCATATATGCAGTTCTGACAACTACTGTGTCCTCTTTCTGCTGATGCCGGCTGATCATGAATCTGTCTAAATATAGAGATAAACTTCCCCATATTCCTGCCCCTTTTGTACGCTGTTCGCGGTCTATTCTTAAACTGTGGATACAATTGTAAAACCGGCCAATGTTTTTGTATGATCTTTGCAATTGCTATGTCTGTAGGAGAAAACGGCAATACACATTGCATAGATTTCATTGATGTCATGGGTTGTGAACATGGGTTAAGAAGCCACTCTCTATGAGCGTTATGTGCTCTTTTCCGTGCTTCTTTTAACACTTTGTTCGGATATCCCCTCTGTTTAAATCTATTTGTCATTAATTTGGCATGATGCATAAAAGATGTTTTTTTCATTGCACAGGCACTTTACTCGGAGGAACTGAACAACTGGAATTCCATTCTTAAGGGGTGTAGGATGATGGCTGGAGTAATGCAATATTGCGTTCCTATCTGTAGGTTTTTTAAACAACGATGTTTTTATTTCTTCTTGATGTAATTCAATATGTATATCCATAAAATCTGCTGCTTCGTGACCTACAGTCGAAGTAAATTTAATATTAGGGTGACATTCATTAAGAGTGTTCAAAAAAATCTCTGATCTGACAAGCTGCTGTTCCACATAAAAGTTATGTCATCTATGAAACGATGCCACAGTACGACATTTGAAAAAAACCTGTGAAGTGTAAATATAAGATGTTTCAAATTGAGCCATATATAAACAGGCTACCGTGGGAGCTACAATAGCTCCCATGGCCACTCCATTTAATTGAAGAAAATACGTGTTTTCCAAGCAAAAATAATTTTGACACAAAATTAGTTCTGCTATAATATTCAGAAATTGCTTTTTTTCAATGGAGATTTCTAAATCATTTATATATAGGTCAAGAATCTGCAGCACCGCAGAATAAAGGGGAACTTTGGTTTTTAAACAAGATGCACTAAGCAGGGGTGATATGGACAATGACTCGAACCATACATCAATCTAGCAAAGATAAGTGAAAAACAACTACCTGTATTATATGAAAGACAGGAAAGGGAAGAGAGGAAGGGATAGTGCTGTGATGTTTGGTGGCTGAGTACCTGTTCCATAAACTGAGCACTGCAAGTAAAAAAATTATTTGAATTAATAGTGAACCGCTGGTGTAATTGTTCAATTAATATGATAATTTCAGTCAAATCAGATAAAATCAAGACAGTTCTCAAAGCTTTTCTCATAGAGAGTGGTAAACTGGATGCGAAGTGCGATTCCATAGTATAACTTCTCTAACTTCTATTGATTACATTTCTCATTTATATACTCTTTCAATCACGTGCTTTTGCGTCATACATATCCCTGTAAATCTGTCTTCTTGTATAGATACTAATTAGCGTCAGCATTAATTTACTTATTATCAGCATTTATGATTTTCCTTACAATCAGCACTTTATTTTCCCGTAACTTCCTTAATTTAACATTTACAGTAATTTCATTTATCAGCAGTTCATTTGGGTCATTCTCACTTTTGACATTAATGTCCCTAACCACATGTTCTTGTTTGTTCCCCACCTGTTCAATAACTTTTAAAATTCCCCTAAATTTACTTGGTCTATAAACCATTTTGTAATGAGATCATATTTCGGTTCCTTATTAAACTGCTTGCAATCCAGATTTCCTTCCTTGTTGGTCTGTGTTACTAAGGCCTCGAGACCATCTGTCTCATAAGCATTTCCAGTAAATGTACTCACTTGCAAGCAAGATACTGTTTGACCATTTAACCTTTTGAGGCCTAGCACAGCACACAATTGTACAGGTTATTGATCAGCCTGTACTATGGTCATATGGTCCTGTCTAGCATGGCCCATATATTCCATATTATTAACAAAAACCTTTCACCTTTCCTGCTGGAGTCTGAGCAAGACCTTAGACCTCCATGCACTCCTCCTCCCCCCTCTTCCCCTATTTCCTCTTTATCCCATTCCATGTCTTCCTCCGCCCATGGTTCCCCCAGCTCCTGCTCATTCCCTTGATCAGAACTCATTTCCCAATCATTCACTCTTCCCTCCATTTCCTGAGAGTCCTACTGGTGTCCCAGTGGTTTCTGGGGATGGTAGTTTCTTCCCCTAACTAGTGGTTTCACTGGCATTTTGGCCACTAGAGGGTGAACTTTTTGTTTAGAAGCAATTAGTGAAGGAGAGTCATTACATCTAAAGGGAAAACTTCTCCCCCCGTCCCTGTTTCGGCACTACCGGAACTAGACTCCTGTCAGACCCCTCACAACAGATTATAAAGTTCAATAAATAATGCTATAACATTAGCTTTGTAAAACTGATATAACATATGTGGTGAATTAACCTCATTTAATTATATTTTGTACCTTTTTCAATACATATAAGAGTTTGATTTTTTATCCACTACCTGGATCATCAACCAAAATGAATAATGATACATACATAATCACAGCCTTAATTTTAAGAGTATGAATAGAAACATTTTTGCTTTGATTTTATTCTTTCATTCTGTGGATGCTGCACGTCTGCTGTTGGAATGATGGCCAGCAGTCGGGGTTCTTGAAAACACAAGGTTAGGGGCGCACACAGCCCCAGATTAATGGGTGTTTTCAACGCAACTGGGAGGTTCTCAACGTTAGGGAGGGTGATGAGTGAAAACAGGGCCATGCCTAGGGTCTCTGGCGTCCCCCTGCAGACTATCATTCCCCCCCCCCCCCCCCCCCCCCCCCCGTCTGGCCACAAGATGCAAAGGAAATAGGAGCTGAAAGATGGAGTGCATCTTTGTGGGATTACTCAACAAATAGATCACAAATAATTTTTTATGATTTTTAACCGTGAAAATGATCGCTCACCACTTGCCACACTGACAGGAATTGTCAGCAATATTCTTAGAAACAAATTGCTATACATTGCAAAATAAGATAGCAGATGTAAATTCTCAAAGTGGACATATTCTAAACGCTAAAATGAAAATAAAATGATTTTTTTCTACCTTTGTTGTCTGGTGACTTTCTTTTTCTGATCATGCTGGCCCAGTATCTGATTCTGCTGCTATCTGTCCTCTTAACTCTGTTTCCAGGGCTTCCTTTCCATTTATTTCTTTACTTTCCTCCTTTTTTCTTCATTTCTTGCTCTATATCCATTTCCAGCAATTTCTCCTCTCTCCCTGGGTCCTGACCTCCCATCCATGTCCATCCTTGTCCCTCTCTGCCCTTCCCTCCTCCATCCATAGCCAGCAATTCTCCTCTCTCCCCTCCCCTCCATTTCCAGCAATTTCTCCTCTCCCTGGGCCCTGCCCTCCCATCCATGTCCATCCTTGTCCCTCTCTGCCCTTCCCTCCTCCATCCATAGCCAGCAATTCTCCTCTCTCCCCTCCTCTCCATTTCCAGCAATTTCTAGTCTCCCTGGGCCCTGCCCTCCCATCCATGCCTCTCTGCCCTTCCCCTTACCTCAGCTCCGTGCCCTGGGGCCTTTAAATCTTTTACCTCCGGTCACAGCAGCGTCAGTGAAAGCACTGCCGACGTCTTCCTTCCCTTCGCGTTCGTTGGTTCCCTCAGTGTCCCGTCTTTTTCTGACATCAGAAGAAGGTGGGACACTGAGGGAACCAATGAGCGTGAAGGGAAGGGAGACGTCGGCAGCGCTTGCACTTACGCTGCTGCGACCGTCGGAGCCTCGGAGGTAAAAGGTTTAAAGGCCTCGGCGGCGCGGAGCTCAGGTAAGTGGCGAGGGTAAGCACTGCGGCGGCGCCCTCCAGAGGTCGGCGCCCCCCTGTGGTGCTTACCACGCTTACCGTATTGGCACGGCCCTGAGTGAAAAGCTATTTTGACCCAGTCAGCTGCAGCAATGTGCTATCCTGTTCACTTTTATGCCTTGGGCTCTGCCAGAGAGATGTGTTTATGATGAAATAGAAAATAAGATATTGTTGTAGAGCTAAATATGAATGGGAGACTCCAAATAACATTACAGAAATGGGGACAGAATAGACAGAGGAAGGTAACACCTTGTATAGGTTGAAGCAAAAAAAGAAAAACCCATAGAGTCTTTTGCCATTTTCTCAGCAACCTCTTTGAATATTAATGAGAATTTTATACACTTATTTAGTCATCGTACTTACAAATTAATATTTAAACAACATTTAGTGCTCTGTTTACTAAGATATACTAGTGTTTTTAGTGCACAATTAAAAGTAGTGCATGCTAAACACTAGAGACACCCATATATTCCTATAGGTGTCTTTAGCATTTAGTGAGCACTGAAAACACTAGTGTGCCCTTACTGCTGATTAGTAAACAGGGCCCTTAATTATCTTAAGCTATGTTAATGTTACTTTAATTTTTTATCGTTATTACCTAGCGATTTTTGTGTATTAGAAATGTTTGAGCTAAAGCACGATACCATAATGTCATTTAAATGATACAATTAACGATGTGTCAGAATTTTGCTGTGTCACTGTGACTGCTCAAAGTGTCCATCCCAAGCTTTAACACAGGCCTTCAGTCGCTTTGGGAAGTTCTTAGCAGGCTTGTTGGCTGCTCCCTGTGGCAGGAAGTTCGTATCCAATCAGTTCACAGCTGTAAAGTGATGTCATCAGGGAAGCCCTGCAGGGAGGAGGAGTTGGGACAGCAGCCAGCCAATGAGAGTCCATCTTCAGGGAGATGGGTGTTCTAGGATGTCAGCCAGCCAATAGAAGGAAGCAGCAGGAACAGCTGGGGGTGGAACCAAGCCCGTGTCCCACAGACGCTGTTTCTTTGATGGACCCTTAACTTCCTTGCATTTTTGGTAAGTCTTCATTACTTTTCTGCTTTACATTTCACTCCCCCCCCCCCCCCCCCCCCACCAATTTCTTGCCAGAAAATGTAATTTGAAAAAGAAACATATGTGGCACAACTTTCATACACGCAAAGAAGCTGCGTGTATGCTGTTATACTATTTTTTTCGTGCTCCATCTTCCCTGCCTTGATTCCACGGTAAAGGTAGGGACTGCTTTTATGCATGGGGGTCGGAAACGGTAGTGCATTGTATCGCATTCACATTATAATAAAAATTAGCTGATTTGCATTCCGTTTTCGTTAGCTGCTACCGTGACAGAAAAATGGCTTGGAGAACCCTTTTGTGCATGTCCCGGTTTACTACTTGCATGCTAAACTGGCTAGAACTAGTTTAAAAACCACGTTGTTGGCTCGTTCAGTTTAGTGCATCTGACCCTGAGTCCAGCAATTGCATAAGGATTGTTTGGGTGGAGCTTGTGATAGGCCTCCAACATTGTTCCAGCACTGTGAAGTCATTAACACCCTCCTGACATGTTCCCATCACCTCTGTTTGGTTATGTGTTACCCATTTTGTTTTTTTTTCTCTCAATTAAAGGTAGTTTTTACAGCCCACACATTTTTGAATGTGTGAAAATCGCTGGGTGGTCACACTACAAAGTCTATAACTTCACCATGTTGAGAGATAACCTCATTCCAATCCGCAGATAAAGGTAGATGGAGTTTGGAAAGGAAGAGATAAGGGTTGCACTGTTCAGTTAACTGACAGCTGTGGCGGAAAGAGAGATCAAAAGACAGGATGATCACAGAGTAGTTAAGTCGTCACAGATGAATTTATTGGGGTTCTATGTCCCCCAAGTCTCTAATTGTATAGAGAAGGCTGTTACCTCTTTCATCTGACTCCTTTCTTTGACCTCTTATTATCTGGTCATTATTCAACAACACTGAACCAAGCATGTCACTGAATAGTGTAGAAAACTCCCTATTAATCTCTTAAAATCCCCTAAGTCTGACGGAGATGTGTACTTTCTTTTGTCGGACCTAGAAGGATTGACAGACCATATTCTTGTCATTCTTTTTATCTGTCCATATCAGATCTCATATTTTGTTGCAAATCCTCTACAAGTAAGAAATAAAGAGAATGAGACACATAAAGTTAGTTATAGTCTTTTCTTTACTTACCAAAATCAGATTTCATATGGAGTTGATCATAAGAATAAACAAATATTCTTACAGGGAGATCTTTGACAGGGTCTTCGCAACTTCACCTCTAGTCTCTGACTGTCCCCCTATAGGGAGACTGTCAGCCATATTTATACACTTGTCTTACATTAGGCTCTATGGACTTCTAAAAGAACCCCTACTTTTGCACAGATGGCCGAATGGCACAGGTGTCAGAATGACACTTAACCGCAGATTTGCAAATTTGATATTTTTACCCTTGGAAAAAATCCTCCACCCTTTCTGACTTCTGCTTTTCTTCATGCACCTGCTATACGGCTCCTCCCTGCTATCTCTGTGCTCAGAGTCTATTTTCATCATTCTAAACTGTCAACCTAATGTCACAGTTAGAAAATGCTTTTTGATTTCAATTAATTCTTCCTTGACCTATCTTCCTTTCCCAGTAGCCTTTGAGGCCAGGCTCTTCCAGCCGGTCCCCAAACTGGGTATTAGCTCTCAGGCCTGTACTGTGTGGCAGAGACTGGGAAGTGAGAAACTGATTTAATCTAACGAACCCCTCCAGTGCTCGGGTTTTATTATGTGGTTTCTGAGGTCAGGTGATAGTAGTCGGGCCAGATCTCAGAACCCACTGTGAAACACCGGAGAAGTTGTAGACTCACTAACCTCGTCTTCCATCTTTGTAAGGCGGAAGAGAAAATTAATCTAATTCAGGATAAGAATGTTAAACTTCCCAATATTCAGTGGCTCCAGACATGAACTGCTGAAAATCTCTTGTACACTTTATTCAATATAACAAGAAAAATTTAAGATAAAATGTACATTACAACAAAATTTGAATTAAGAAAAATTTGCTCTATATATTTTCAAAAACTACAATAACATTAACTCAGGTTTTCTTTTCTTTACAGGTTAATTCAACACAGCATCAATTTCACATGTATCAGATAAGTATTTTGTATTTACTTCCCTTAAAGCTCTATTCCTATACTAATATATTTAACTAAGAGTCAATTAATATGTTTAATTAAAACCAATGCAAGAATTTGATTCTTTGTGTATATTTTTCTCTTTCTAGGATTCTCTCTCCTCCGATGGAACCCAGGTTTTCAGGTAAGTATGTGTAATTAAATTGTTTTGTTTCACAGGTCACTTAGCTGGCTTCCAGGTAGATTTTCTCTGTAGCTCTGAAGTCTGTCTTGCGTTGGGGCCCAGCTGTATTTTCCGCACTCCGTCCGAACGTTCCTCTCTTCACCCTACATCTTTCTTAATAACCAAAAGGGAAAGAAACCCTTTCTCCCTAAGGGAACCCTCCTATAAAGCTCCTAGGTGTTATTAGGGAAATACTTTGGCCATATATATATATATATTCAAAAATAAATTAAATTAAATATCCCTATTCTTCCAGATCTATTCTATTTTTTTTCCCTTCCCTGCACTAGAGGAGCACTGGCGTCTTTCACTCATACCTCACTCCCACTTCAGTCAATCCACTCTAATTCCTATTAACCCCCCAATCCAACCCCTTTAAAATTTAACTTAAATTCCCTATGACACCCACCTTACACACAATTTTCCCCTTACCCTACCAGCATTCAAATAATTTTTATTATTTATTTCCCCAATCACACCATTCAGTCACATTAAGTCCCTATACACTTTCTCAGCACCCGACACACAACAAAACACAACCACTCTCATCGGTGTCTTCAGCTGCTCTGATCAACTGTCCACAGCCCCGTTACCTAAGCAACGGAACTGTGGCCAGAGTTCCGGAGACCCCTCAGCCAATCAGTTGTACTCCACAAGGTTCCGTGCAGTGGTGTGCTGGAGCAGGCTCTCACAGGCTCTCGAGAGCCGTTTGTTAAGTTTTTAAGAATTTTGGGAGCCGGTTCTCCATGGCTACTTTAACAAATGGATCCCAAAATGTGGGCTTGGGCCCCTCCTGAATTCTCTTTTACTTTGCTGGCGAGAGAGAGCCCCCTGTTAACAATTTACCAGCACACCCCTGGTTCCGTGCCTTCCCGCTGACCAACGGAACCCTGGGCAGCACAACTGAATCTCCATTTTATTTTATCTTTCTCCATAGGAAATAATGGAAAAAATATTTAAACCTGAATTAAAAAGTCCCAATTCACCCGAATTTCACCAAAATCACCCCCCCATACTAAACACTAACTCCTCTTTTAAACCCTGTTTTTAAAATTTAAATCTAACATTTTTCCCTCGTCCGCCCTATTTTTCCCCCCCAAACACCTCCTTAAAAATCCCAAAATTATTTCAAAAATACCCCAAAAATTCACTCACCTCCCCCTTAATCTACCCCGTCAAATTTTAAAAATTAACCCTTTCATAACCACCTAAAACTAAACCCCCTCCAAAAGACCCCTTAAAAATATCAAAATTCAAAAATTAACCCGGCAGAAAAATCAACAAAAATTCCCCGAACCCGAATCTGAAAACAGAATTTAAATTAAACAAATCCTTGATTAAAAAAAAAAAAAAAAATCGCATTTACACAATTTTACAATAATTAAATTAAAATTTTGGGTCAACAAACCCCTTACCTTTCTCAGGATTTTCCCCTTACTCGAAGACTACCGTTGGTTCCGGTCCCAGACGTCCACAAGCCAAAACGGAGTCAAAAATAAAAAAGCTCCAAAGCTGGCCCAAAATTTAGGCCCTGGCTTTGGCCTACTCGCGAAAACGTATGCCGCCGATCCGTGCATGAGGCGCGCTACCTCATGCACACCCGCACAGCTCTCCCTCGACGTTCTCTTCGCCGGCAGCCCGCGCATCCGGAGCTCTGTCATCTCTTCACTCCCGGGGATGTGCCACCATCCCCGGGAGTCCGGAACCTGCGGCGCCGTTCCTCCTGAGCCTGAAATGACTCCGATGCAGTTCTTCAGTCCCGGAGACGCTCTCAGTCATCCCCGGGACTCCAAAAACAGCGACTGCCCCAATCGTCTCCGGGACCCTCCCTTAAAAAAACCCCGAAACCGGCCAAAACGGCCCTCTCCACCTCTCTCCTCCCCGAAGCTACGGAGCTAACAGCGCTCCCTCCAACGGGCCTCATTACCTAACCCACATTGATCCCGGCCCCACTAGGCTCCAAAAATGGCCCCGGAGCCCTTCCAGGTAAGTAAAAAAACCTTTATATTATTTTTTTTTCCCGCTCTTAACCCCCTGTCACATTAAATGTTCTAGGGAGTCATTGAAATAGCTGAAAGGGATGTGCAGAGATAAGGGTGTGTGACAGGATAGAAGGAAAGTGTGGATTGGGAAATTCTGAATGTAGGAAATTAGATCTGGGTTGCCTGTAGTGAGGTGTTCTGGAACAGTGGGAACAGCTGTGCTGTGAGTCTAAAAGTTGTGATGTGTGATTTAATGGGGGAATTGATAGGGAGAGAGTTACAAAAATCTGCCTGCTGTGGACTGGAGTGGTTGTAACAGTGTATACATGCTGAGTGTGTCTAATAGAATAGGGAAAACAAAGTACAGACTAGGTTTTAGAAGTAAGAGATTGTTTGGTTACTTTTATTTCCTGCAAGTTTACTGAGGCCCAGTATTTCTGAAAAATTATTAAAGCCACCTAGTGAAGTGATTGTTAAGTCTAAGGAGTTAGGGTATTGCTTCCATTTCATTTGATTAAAGTTGAAGTGAAGGGAGAAGAAACCGAACAGGAGGACGAGAACCTGGAACCTATCCTGGGCCCAGTGGCGTACCAAGGAGGGGTGGCCGTGGGGGCGGTCCACCCCGTGTGCACGCTGCTGGGGGGTGCCGCGGCACGCTCCTGCTCCTCCGCGTTCGCTAAACTTCGTTCGTTCGCTGCAGCTCCCTGTGCCACGGAACAGGTTACTTCCTGTTCTGGGGCAGAGGGAGCCGCAGCGAATAAACGAACTTTAGCGAACGCGGAGGAGCAGACGCGCGCTGCGGCACCCACCCCAGCGGCGTGCACCCGGGGGGTGTCATTTCGCTGGAGGGGGGGGGGAAGGTGTCATCTAGCGGGGGGGGGGGGGGCACATCGGCGCTCCGCCCCGGGTGCCATCCAAGCCAGGAATGCCACTGCCTGGGCCCCCACGCAAAAAAGATTACAGAGGAAAACAACCTATAAAGAAAATCAGCCACAGCTAAGTTGCAACAAGGTTGAAGGACAAAGAGAGTCAGATACTTACCTGAGTTGAGAGGTGGAGGGTGCACTGAAGTCCTGGGAAAATACAAAGAGAGAGCACAAAGAATCAATTCTTTGCAATTAAGGGGGTTAACTATTTAGAATATTTAAATACATACAGAGGGATGAAACAGGTACCGAGGAAAGATTCTGTGAAGGAAAGAGAATAAAACAAAGACTGTAGTATTAATTCTATACTGTGTTAAAATAAAAATGTTGAGTTTAGACTGAATATTGGGAATTTGGAAAATTGGGGAACAAGAACCACTGATAAATATGAATGTTATAATTAAATTACAATAGATGATAAAGGTTGATAGAAATATTTATTCTTACGTCATTTTGAACAAAATAAAAAACTATTGTTATTTATTCACCATTATTCAGTTTGGTTCTCTCCGAAGCAGGAGAAATCCTAATTTAGTTTATTTTTCCCTCCCATTCTTCGGGAGTGAGAGGCGAGGTTAGTTTTGTTGTTCCCTCTCCGTTCCTGGGTACTGGGTTCCTGGAAAGCTGCCTCGACTACTAACATCAGGCTAACCGGAACCCTATTCTTATCATACATCTCACCCAAAAAAAGGCAGTTTTTACAGGCGTGCTGAAAAATAGATCTGCACGAATCCAAAACAAGTGCCTTACACTGGCGCAGGCCATTTTTCAGTGCACCTTAGTAAAAGGACCCCTTAGTTTCAAGGTTCACTAAGGTCTTTTCTCCAGTTGCTGATTCCTGCCTCCTGGTGGCTTATCCACCTTTCTTTCTTGCCAGCCTCAGCAGCATGAACTTGCACCCCTGTACTACCCTCATCCTCCAACCCGTTCAAAGTTTAGCCCCTTTTCCGGTCACTGCCATACAGTGGCCAAGTGTGAATATTACAATATATTAGGAACAGCTGTGATTAAGCAAACACAGAAAAGCTTGAACTGCATGTTAGAACAGAGATGTTTACTTTTAATAGTGGGTGGAAAGAAATGAGTACAGTAACAGAGTAGCTTGTTCAAAGTGGAAAGTATTAGATATGTGAGCATAAAGGAAGAGAAGATGTTATGGTAACAAGTAAGAACTTGAAAAAGATTGGGAAAGGAGCCTGAGGGTCTGGTAGTTGGATTTAAAAAATTGGGACCTGAATTGTGCAGACAGGTGGAATGAGTAAGGCTGTATCCAGCCTGCTCCTTTATTCTACTTCAAATGCTCAATGTATTCAAATGCTCAACTAGGATGTCAATATAGAAATCCGGGAACATTGGTACACTATGTTCATTTGATTATCATTCAAACACGTTGTACAGTCAGTAACTGAATGAAGAATGACTTAAGAGATTGAGCAATTAAATATAACCACTTTCTTCTCCTGTGCATAAGGTTATATGGCTTGGACTGGACATCAGCTTATGTAGAGGAAAATAATTTCGATCCAATTCTCCAAGCGCCCAAGTTTCAGAATATATGATGGCCAAAATTATAACAAGATCAAGATTTGTATCCAAATGCTACAAAATGGGAAGTGTATTTCTTTTGCTTAACATATGAATACGGTCTGTGCCAGAACCGGTGGTGGGAGGCGGGGATAGGCTGGGCAGACTTATACAGTCTGTGCCCTGAAAAGGACAGGTGCAAATCAAGGTAAGGTATACACAAAAAGTAGCACATACGAGTTTATCTTGTTGGGCAGACTGGATGGACCGTGCAGATCGTTTTCTGCCATCATCTACTATGTTACTATGTATATGAATGGATGCCAACTATTTGAGAGTTCTGAGGCTTCAGCCACTATAGACTTAGTTTTGCAGGTGTCCAGTAGCCATGAGCCAAGCCAAATCCTTCTCCTTACAGAAGGATACCATTTCTGCTATTCAAGGCACTGTTTATTCTAACAAGCAAGCCAAACCACCACGAGGGTGGAGGTACACAAATTCCTACGAAAAGTAGAATCTGAGGAAAGGGGGAGTAGGAGGAATAGGCTCTTGAACAACACTAGTAGGCGACGTAGGTTAGGAACAATCTCTTTATTTATATATTCTAAACCCAGCTCTCTTCCTCCCGTTCTTGTAAATCCATCTTTTGGATGGTAGATGTAGAAGAAAACCTATCCTTGCTAATTGAAGTATGACTTTTCCTCACCCACTGTACACACTAACCTTTCTTAGGTCCTTTCTGTCATAGCCGTAATGGGGAAATCAAGATGGCAGAGTGCTAGAAACTGTTTGCTAGCTGTTTAGATTATCACAGAGATAGGTGACCAGATCTACAGTGTGGGGTCAGTAATAGAAAAAGCCTGAAAAACATTTTCCAAAATTTTTACCCTCTTTCACAGGTTCACATAATACTTCAATGAGGATATCAGATATCGTAAGTATATTCACGTCAGACCAGAAAACAGATTTAATTAGACAAATACACATTTTTCTCTTTTTTTTTTTGTTAGGTGCCGATTCACCACAAAGGAGATATTGATTAAGACCAAAACCCTGAGGCAGAGAACGAAACTCTGGCCACCGTAGGCTGTGGTCAGTACTCCAGGTGGTGCAGTCATCGAGTCGCTCGTAAAAAAAATTGAAAAAAAGAATAAAAGAAACAAGCGGAAGATCGAGCAAGGCTGAGCTACTCTTTAAGTCAAGTTAAGTAATTTATGAAACTCTATACACGTAGATAAAAGAGAATTTAAGAAATTTAACTTAGGATACTAGAGGTTTTTAAGGCCAATGATGAAGAAGTCCAGCCCCCGCTATTGAAAAATTAAGCTGGGGCTTCTTGAGGCCTTTTCCTCATAAAAGAAAAAGAGAAAAACTGGAAAACTCCAAGTATGTATCAGACAATGGTCTATGGAATTTTTCTTTAGGAAGCCATCCAAACCTTTCTTACGCCCTGCTAAGCTAACTGGTTTCACTACATTTTCTGGAAACAAATTCCAGAGTTTAATTACACGTTGAGTGAAGAAAAATGTTCTTTGATTCGTTTTAAATTTACTACTTTGGAGCTTCATCGCATGCCCCCTAGTCCTAATATTTTTGGAAAGACTAAACAAGGGATTCACATCTACCAGTTCCACTCCACTCATTATTTTGTAGACCTCTATCATATCTCCCCTCAGCCATATTTTTTCCAAGCTGAAGAGCCCTAGCCATTTTAGCCTTTCCTCATAGGGAAGTCATCCCATCCTCTTTATCATTTTTGTTGCCCTTCTCTGCACCTTTTCTTATTCCATTATATCTTTTTGAAATGCGGTGACCAGAAGTGAACACAATGGTCGAGGTGTGGTCGCACCATGGAGTGATACAAAGGCATTATTTTTGTTTAACTTTCCTTTCCTAATAATACGTAACATTCTATTTGCTTTCTTAGCCGCCGCTGCACACTGAGCAGAGGGTTTCAACATATCATCAATAATGACGCCTAGATCCCTTTCCTAGACGGTGACTCCTAAAGTGGAAGCTTGCATTACGTACCTATAATTTGGGTTCCTCTTTCCCACATGCATCACTTTGCACTTGTTCACATTATTTATTTATTTACTTATTTATTGCATTTGTATCCCACATTTTCCCACCTCTTTGCAGGCTCAATGTGGCTTACAATACATCATGAGAAAATAGACATTTAGTGTTACAGAAGGATCTTGGACAACAAGATAATGATAAAACATGATATTAGAATAACAAGCAGATATTGTAAGATGGTTCTGAATATATGTGGAGGAGTTGTGTATATTCACATTGGTTGGTCTTTCTGGTTAAATATCATCTGCCATTTAGATGCCCAATCTCCCGATCTCATAAGGTTCTTTTGTAATTTTATACATATATAACTACTACTACTACTACTACTACTACTACTATTTAACATTTCTAAAGCGCTACCAGGGTTGCTCAGTGCTGTAAATTAACAAAGAAGGACAGTCCCTGCTCAAAGGAGCTTACAATCTAAAGGACAAAAGTGCAGTCAATCAGGATTGAGGCAGTCTAGATTTCCTGGATAGAGGTACAATGGTTAGGTGCCGAAAGCGACATTGAAGAGGTGGGCTTTGAGCAAGAATTTGAAGATGGGTAGGGATGGGGACTTGGCCTATGGGCTCAGGCAGTTTATTCCACGCATAGGATGGAATTAAAAAAGGGCCCTTTTATCATTTATTGTGAGCTGTTTGTGCTAAATGTCATGTGACCAATAGGTATAAAATGCAATGAGCTGCAATATCAATTAGTGAACAATAAGGGTCCTTTTACTAAGGTGAATTAACAGATTTAGCACGTACGAACAATTAGCATGCACCAAATGGTAAGACACCCATAGGAATAAAATGGCTTCTTATCACATGCTAGTCATGAGCATGTGTTAAATCCATTAGCACACCTTAGTTAAAGGACTCCTAAGGGTAGTTAAAAAAAGCCCTAAAGTGTCCAGTTGACATAAGTACAGGCAGAATTAGACATCGTCAGTTAGATAAGATGTTTCTGTTTTCACAATTCCCTTTCATAGAGCAAACAACTCTTACTTTACTTTCAACATTGTTCAGGTAAATGTCAATATTTTAATATTTATTTATTTATTGCATTTGTAGCCCACATTTTCCCACCTCTTTACAGGCTCAATGTGGCTTACAATACATCATGAATAGTGGGAACATTTAAGAAAATATATGTTTAGCATACAGAATGATCTTGTTAACATGATAATGATAAGACATATTAGTAGTTTAATAAGCATAAATTATAAGGCAGTTCTGGATATTTGTATAAGAATTCATATTTGTTGATTTTTGTGTTATGCCTTGTTAAAGAGATGGGTCTTCGGCAGTTTGCGGAAGTTAGTTAGTTCATAGAGCGTTTTTAAGTTGCGCGGCAGTGCATTCCAGAATTGTGTGCTCAGGTAGAAAAAGGTTGATGCATGCATTAGTTTATATTTTAGACCTTTACAGTTGGGGAAGTGAAGATTAAGGAATGTACGGGTTGATTTTTTAGCATTCCTGGATGGTAAGTCTATCAGGTCTGACATGTATGCCGGGGCGTTCTTTGAGTGGGAGCCAGTGTAGCTTTTCTCGTAGGGGTTTAGCACTTTCATATTTTGATTTGCCGAATATGAGTCTAGCTGCATTATTCTGTGCTGTCCGAAGTTTCTTGATTATTTGCTCTTTGCAGCCAGCGTAAAGTGCATTGCAGTAATCTAGATGACTGAGTACCATTGATTGTACCAGATTGCAGAAGACGGTCCTTGGGAAGAAAGGTCTTACTCTTTTTAATTTCCACATTGAGTGGAACATCTTCTTGGTTGTGTTTTTCGCGTGATTCTAAAGTGTTAGGTGTCGATCAATGGTGACTTCAGGAATTTTCAGGTGTCCGAAACTGGAAGATTCAATTTTGGTGTGTTAATGGTGGTGAATTTGTTCGTGTTGTGTTGCGAGCTGAGTATTAGGCATTGGTTTTTTTTCTGCATTGAGTTTCAGCTGAAATGCGTCCACCCATGTGTGCATGATGTGTAGGCTTTGGTTGATGTCATTGGAAATTTCCTTTAAATCTTGTTTAAATGGGATGTAGATCGTTACATCGTCTGCTTATATGTATGGGTTAAGGTTTTGGTTTGATAGTAGTTTCGCCAAGGGTATCATCATTAAGTTGAATAAGATCGGTGAGAGGGGGGATCCCTGTGGAACTCCACATTCAGGTATCCATGTAGCTGATGTAATCGAATTAGATGTCACTTGGTATGATTGTGTGGTTAGGAATCCCTTGAACCAATTGAGAACATTGCCTCCAACTCCGAAGTACTCGAGGATATGTAGTAGTATTCCGTGATCAATCATGTCAAAGGCGCTAAACATATCGAATTGTAGAAGTAGTATGTTCTTGCCAGTTTAGTATTTAAACAAATACCCAATCCACATACCTTTTAGCAAAACTCACAATCAAAGTGGATGCTTTATATAGATACCAAGTCCAAGAAACTAAGGGTCCTGTTTACTAAGGTGAGTTAGTATTTTTAGCACGTGCGCTAACCATGTAGACGCCTATAGGGATATTGTAGGCATGTACATGGTTAACGCGCATACATGGGTAACACATGTTAAAAATGTTAACGCGCCTATAATGCTGCTTAGTAAGCAGGGCCCTAAGTTCAAAATAACTAAGGGGAAAATGCCTCAGAAAGGTCGTAGTAATACTGCACCCTAAGGACTGGTCTGTGCTATGTCGATTAAAGCAATACTCATTCAGATCACGTTCTATCATCGGCCTGAAAAGCCCCTTAATCCTATCAATTTTTATTCACAATTTTTATTTTGCATTCTTTATAAAAAAAAAATAGCGCACTTATCTTTCCATCACGCTCAACCTTTAAAGAGTACTCAATTTCAACACCAGGCTTCCTCAGGGACACAACGCTTCATCACTGGTGGTGAAACAGGTCCAGTCTGGAAATTGAGTGTGCTATGAAGGTTAAAAGTGTTATGGAAAGATAAGTTGGGCCAGCAGTAGTCCCAGAAGAGCGAGAGGTAAGTCTACGTGGGGCTTACCACCGCTCTGTAATAGGGACCATAATTTTCCAATGAAACCTTTTCCTTTCATTCAGCACTGAGGATAATCACAAATCTATTTTCCCGTCCCCGCTCAAGCACACTCTCTGGTCACAGATTTTGAGAAATAAATCAGCTTTTGCCAACAGATTGGGAATTCTCTTGAGCACAGCAAAAAGTTGTAGAGAGACTGACTCTCCTAGTTACATTTGTTTTCCTGCAGGATAAAGATGCACTTTTGTTAGTGTTTTTTTTTTCAATCATCTAATCTGGATGTTCTGGGAGGTATAATCTCTTTCTTCCCAGATATATGTATAAGGACACAGAAAAGAAGAAAACAGTAGGATTGCATCAACATGTTTTGACCTTAAAGGCAAAATTTCAATTAAAATATCCATGTAAATGTATTGTGGTAAATGAAAATATTAAATGTGTCTTCTATAATGTAGCACAATTACAGTTCTTCCTCTTGAAGGTAAAGTTGTTGCCAGCTAGACTATTTTGATTGCTTAGGTATATCAGTATTAGACGGTATTTGATTTTTGACTGAGTTGGTCTTACCCAATATTATTTAAACGGTTTCTACTGTAGTCCTGCTTCCTTTGACATTTCCTAGTATCTTGTCCCTTCCTTACAGGACCGTGCCTAGGGTCTCCGGCGCCCCCCTGCAGTTGGCCCCGCCGGCGCCCCCCCCCCCGAAAACGATCGCTACATTACCCGCCCTCTTCTCCCCAGATCCTTTTCCTTTTTGTTTAAATTTACATCTCCGGCGCGCGGCAGCGTAGCGTTAGTGAGAAGGAGGCGGCGCTCCCCTGCCCCGATGTGTCTTCTTCCCTTCGCTCAGTGTCCCGCCTTCTTCTGACATCATTTCTGATGTCAGAAGAAGGCGGAACCGAGTGAAGGGAAGAGACTGACACGTCGGGGTGGGGGAGCGTCACCTACTCACTAACGCTACGCTGCCACGCGCCGGAGAGGTAAATTTAAACAAAAAAAAAAAGGACAAGGATCTGGGGAGAAGAGGGCGAGGTAAGCATGGTGCAGCGGGGCGCCCCCCAGAGGATGGCGCCCTCCTGCCATGCTTACCTCGCTTACCGTGTCGGCACGGCCCTGCTTCCTTATGTGTACTTAAGGACTTTAGTTAGATAGATTTTTCCTAATTTTTAATGCTTATAGTTTGAAAAATTTCAATGCATTATCTCACTTATCCTGTTTAAAGCATCTTTGATGTAATTATATGTGAAAAGTATATGTGAATCGTCTAACAGATGATTCCATTCTGAGATCTATAGGAATCTTCTACCACATATCAATTCTATAGCACTACTAGACGAATGCAGTGCTGCACTCTTGAACATGATGAGACAGTCCCTGCTCGACAGAGCTTACAATCTAATTAGGACAGACAAACAGGACAAATAAGAGATAAGGGAATATTAAAGTGAGGATGATAAAATAATAGTTCTGAACAAGTGAGTAAGGGTTAGGAGTTAAAAGCAGCATCAAAAAGGTGGGCTTTTAGCTGAGATTTGAAGACAGCGAGAGATAGAGCTTGACATACCGGCTCAGGAAGTCTATTCCGGGCATATGCTGCAGCAAGATAAAAGGAACGGAGTCTGAAGTTAGCGGTGGAGGAGAAGGGTACAGATAAGAAAGATTTTCCCAGTGAACGGAGTTCCTGGCGAGAAGTGTAGGGAGAGATTAGAATGAAGAGGTATTGAGGAGCTACAGAGTGAATGCACTTGTAAGTCAATAAGAGAAGTTTGATCTGTATGTGGAAACGGATAGGGAGCCAGTGAAGTGACTTGAGGAGAGGGCTAATATGAGCATGACGACACTGGTGGAATATAAGTTGTACAGCAGAATTTTGAACAGATTGAAGAGGAGAGAGATGGCTATGTGGGAGACCTGTGAGAAGCAAGTTGCAATACTCTAAGTGAGAGGCGACAAGAGTGTGAATCAAGGTTCTGGTAGTGTGCTCAGAAAGGAAAGGTAAATTTTGGTGATATTATAGAGAAATAAATCACATTCTAAGAGTGGGTGCAGGAAACTTAAGACCACAGAGTGCAAGGAGTCAAGTCAAAGTCTACAGATGGAGGCACATGCTAAAGATTTGTGTTAGAGGAATGAAGTTAGTAGAGAGGAACAGATGGAATAAGCTGCATGGAGGCAGATGGGAAAGGAGATGAGGAGGAGGGGAGGTATTTATTGAGTAGATCTGGAGGTGTTGAGGGTTCTGATCAGAGGGTGTAAGGGAGTAATCTGAATGACAGGGGAGATGGCAATGGGGTTAGGGGGAGGTGATGACCTGTGACATTAGGACTGTGGCTGCATGTGATGTGTCTATCTGCTGTTACTTAGGTCCTGGGAAAAAGACGAACGTAGTGACAAGAAATGGAGAATCAGCTCCAGCCTCAAAAGGGAGTTGCATAACAGAATTTCCATGTGAATCTCCAGGTAGCCTCTGGAGAGAAAGATGGAAAAGGAAAACCACCTGAGTTCCAAAGACAGGCCCACTTGCCCTTCCATTTGAAGCAATGGGCAATTATTCCTCTCCAATCCAGATCTAGGGTGGGGCTTAAAGGAGGAGCCCACTGCCCTAAAAGGGGAAGCAAGGACAGAGCTCATCAGTGGTTCGCAATCCTGGTCTTAGAAGCAGCCTAGGCAGTCAGTTTTTTATGATATCCACAATGAATATTCATGAGATAGATTTGCATGCCCTGCCTCTCTACATGCAAATCTCTCTCATGAATATTAATTGTGAATATCCTGAAAAGCTAACTGGCTGGGGTGACTCCAGGTCCAGATTTGGGAACCACTGGACCACAGTCTTCCTGCTGGGAGGCCAAATGGAAGGAAGCTGAACCTGAGTCTGAAGGTAGTAAATTAGTCTTTCTTTTTTCCTTTGTGGTTTTTACACAGGGCATTCATTTGGAGGAAGTCTGGAGTAGGACTAGGTGACATTATTTCTTGCCTGCATGTAGATGTAGTAGCAATCACAGCTAAACATGTGGTGATAGGTAGGCAGTCTGGTACAGGGCCTGACCCCAACTAAAAGGCATTTCCTTTGGGTATTTCAATATAAATAAGTTCAAGTTAAAAGACAACTTACTGAACATTTTTGTTTATACATATGGAACTTTTTTCCTTAAACATTGTTAGAACTTGTGTTAAACTCCATAGATAGAAAAGAGGCCAGGGATGGGCTGAGTTCTCTCCAAGTGACCTTGACATAGACTGACCAAAGGGGTTAAGTGAAAGTCACTGAATAGATGTAAGGATATAACCTTTATTTGGAAAAACAGAGATTTTGTGCCTGCAGGAGCCTAAGGATTTACAAAGAGAGGTCTTCACGATCACTCAGCTCACACCAATGGGCTGACGATCCTTTACACTGCAAATCTCTTCCCTTGAGGTGGTAATAAATGCAGCCTTGTCATTGGCAGTTGGACAGCTAGCTACTCCTCCAACCTGCCCACGGTATGCCTACCTCTCACTCTTACCTACATTACACAACTAGTGTAGGTTTTTGTATTGCTTTGCTAGTTTGAAGACATGGTAGGTGTTGGCTTAGGTCTACGTTAATGTCTAATATGTGGTAAAACCCAAGTTGGCTACTTTATATAGCTTAATACAAGACACTTTTAGATAAGATGCTCTATAGTACCAGAGAGACATGGAATGTGATGCAAGTAATTATTATTTTAATGAAAGAATGAATACAGTACAGGCATTAAGCAATAAGAAAACAATTCTTTACAATATGAAAATAACACTGGGGTCCTTTTACTAAGACACTAATAACAGATTTAGCAGGTGCTAAATGATAATATACCTGTTATATATGGGCATCTTATCATTTAGCGCACACTATTAACACACGATAAATCTGCTAGCGTGCTTTAGTGAACGTTTTAATGATTTTCAGAAGGTAGGATGAGAATACAATGCCAGAACACAGAAAATATATCTGAAAGGTGATTACAAAGATATAATGACCCATTTCTAGCTTTGATCTTGTTCCAAAAATGGCTTATGAGATTGTGCCAGTAAATATGTGTATTGCAGTTTAAGTGGTGGTTCATCTCTGTCTTCTTCTAATTTGGAAATGGTTTTATAAAGGGGTCTGAATCTTTGGAGGCACAGCCTTATATGGAAGCTGACTCCTAGCAGTAGAATTGCAAGACTACAGCTACTGGATCAGTGCTGTCAGTTTGAAACTGGAGCCAATGTCACAGGAGTGGAAAGGGGACCACTCAACCCCCATCCCACTAGACACCATAGATCAGAACCTGGTAAGTCCTGGGGGTGATTGAGGGGTCCAGAGGGCAGCAGTTGATGGATTGTGAACAGAGTGGGGTGTTTGGATATGTGATCATGGGGGATTTTTAAGGGGGGATCAGATCAAGGAGCTAGGGGAGAGTAGAACAGTGGGGTTGGGGAACAGGACTTGGACATGGAATTGGGGAGGGGAGATGTATTGAAAAGGGAGCCAGGGAGAATTGGCACTGCTCAGATTTTGATTGTCTCAGGCTGCCTGGTTAAGTGCTGGCGTATATTGGAAGCTGACCTGCTCAGTGTTGTGTAAAAGGGTTTGAAGCCTTTCCTCCCCACTTAAACCAAGTTGAATATCAACCCCTTTATTTTTGATGTGTTAGAGTTTGCAAGTATTTAAAAAGAAAGATGCTTGCTCATGAAATGCCTTTGATTACTGTCCTTAAGCATTTCAGGAAACTTTAAGAAATTAGACACCATTAGCATTACAGAAGTTTCAGTTTTTCCCTAAAATGATTCATTCTTGTTCCTAACCCTTTAATTGCACAGTTAGGTAACATAAAAGTAATCAACATTTTGCAGGTTTTCAGCCAGAAAGATTCTTTCCTTCATTCGCTGTTCAGGCTTCTCAACAACCAAGGTCTGGAAGAAATAAAATAAAATGAAGATGATTCAAAAATATATTTTGCTCTATTTGGGAGTGTTATGATCGTGGTCAGAACCACTCTCAAACTTACCTTGTGCCTGGGGGGTCAGCTTTTTAGCTGGCTTCTGTTCTGTTTTTCTGTCCTGTTTGAGCTAGCTCTCTCTCTCTCTGTGCCTGCTGCTGCCAGCATGGGGCTAATTGTCTCACTTCACTGCAGCTGTGGGTGTAGTCTGAGTTGCTCTAACTCTCTTTGGGTGTACTGGCTTCAAGTGCTTCACGGTGTTGCATTGGTGTGGGTTGGGCCTCTATGGGTTTCAGTGTGCTCTCTGGGTCAGTGTGCTAGGGAGTGTGACATCATCAGGGAGGGCCTTGATAAGGAAGTGGTGTTCTTTCCTTCAGAGCCTTGGCAACGGTGTTTGCTTTAGGTAGGGTGGTGCAGTGTGCACTTCTGACTTTGTGTCTAGTTTCCCTGCTTGCTTTTGCTAAGGGCCAGGTTAGTGTTAGTGCAGTGTGCACTGGTGACTGTGTGTTTAGCTTTCCTGCTTTTCCCTTTTGGTTCCCCTGCTTTTCCCTCTTGGTTTTGGAAGCATTGCTGTGTGTAGGGCTTTGGAAGCTCTGTTGCTGATAGAAGTACTTCAGGGTTTGGTGTTGTTAGGAACACTGCAGTGTTTGCTGTTAGAAGTACTTTTGGTGTTTGTGCTATTGGGAGCATTGCAGTCTTTGCTGTTGGTGTTTGGTGATTTAGAATCACTTTTGGCTTATGTATTTGGCTTTCCTGCTTGTTTCCTTGTGCTTTCCCCGCTTTTCATCGTGACCTGTGTTTAGCAGCTGTAGCTGGGTGCTTAGGAAGCACCGGGGTGAGAACCCATGTTTAGCTGCTGCAGCTTGGTGCTTAGGAAGCACCAGTGTTAAGTCTGGCATTTGTCTTCCCTTCCTTTTCCCTTGTGGCTTCCCTGCACTTCTGTTAGTGTAGGGCGTAGGGGCACCCCTGTTAGTTTCTGTTAAGAGCACTGCTGTTAGTGGAGGGCTTAGGAGCTCTTTGGTTGGTGCCGGGCTTAGGAACACTTTTGGTCAGTTTAGGAGTTAGGCGCACTTCAGCTGCAGCCTGTTCTAGTCCTGGTCCCTGTGTCGTCCAGTAAGTCCTGCTGGCTACTCAAACCCAGGAGCTCAACTCCTGGGGGGCTTAGTAGCTAAGTGCAGGTGAAGCTGTGTGGACCAGTCCGGTGTGCTCCAGTCCAGTGTTCCAGTCCTGTGTCCTCCTGTCCGAGGGATTCCAGTCCAGTGTTCCAGTCCGGGGTTCCAGTCCTGTGTCCTCCAATCCGGGGAATTCCAGTCCTGTGTTCCAGTCCGTGTGTTCCGGCTCGCTGGGCGGTGCCTGCAGTCCCTGCCGGTGTCGGTGTGCTTGCCCAGCGTTGGTTGGTGGGTTTTGCCTGCTGCTGTCGCTCCTCGTCAGCAGCCCAAGGGCTCACGTTTGCTCCAGAGCCCGGCCCCGCGGGCTCTGAACCTAAGAACCTGACAGGGAGTCAGATGCAGTTCTATAACGATGTGGCAACAATTCTATAATGGCTTAATAATGTACCTAAACCATTATAGAATACTAAGTGAAAGACAAGTTGGCCTGCCAAATTTTAGGTGCAATCAATTAAGTAAGATCAATGACTAGCATCCCTAGGGGGACCATTAAACACATGTAACCATAGTATTCCATATACCTATTGGCTTGAGGTATATATTGAACAGAATAGGTGACAGCAACTAATTAAGAAACTGCAGATGGCCCAAAATACAGCGGCCAGATTGGTTTGTGGAAAGTCCAAGTTTGAGAGTGCCACGCCCCTCCGAAAGACTCTACATTGGCTCCCTCACAAACATCGTATCACCTTTAAACTCTGCTCTCTGGTTCACCAAATCCTATACGGTGAAGTACCTGGCTATATGATTGATCTCATCAACGTACCGCTTCGGAATAAGTTCCGACTCTCCCATTCATATCTTACCCTTCATTATCCAAACTGCAATGGCATCAAGTACAAGTCTACGTATGCTACCTCCTTCTCTTTCATTAGCACTCAGCTTTGGAATTCTTTGTCGAGGACCATAAAAACCATCACAGATCATCTAACTTTCTGGAAATCTCTGAAGACCATGTTGTTCAGCAGTGCTTATCCCACGGCCTCTTCCTGTGTCCCTACTGCTGGAATCTCATCGATCTAGAGACATTTGGACACATCCCCCTTCCTTCTTTCCTCAAAGTTTGTAGGTTTTCTGCTGTATTAGCTTTGTTTTACTGCATTGGCGTCTGCCTTTGCGGTGCATTGTAAGCCACATTGAACCTGACACTGTTGGGAAACTGTGGGGTACAAATGAGATAATAAATAAATCTATAGCCCTGCAAGTGGAGGGTGCTGTTTCACTATTACATTTTCAATAGTTGGGGACAGACAAGCTCTGCAAGACTCCAGGGAACCTGCCTCTCTCTAGCGATTAAAAACACAGTATTGAAGTAGCGCCCCCACTGGCAACTCAGCTTAGAGCGAAAAGTGGTAGCAGGACTTCTTATCTATTCCTACCCCAGTTGAGATTATATTCATGGACCTTTCTGATTCGATGTGCAAATTTATTTTTAAAAAAATGCTGACTGCCACTATGTGAATGTTGCCCCCAAAGATGATTTTACCCTTTCTTGTTTCTATGATTATAACAAAACTCACTATCACATGCATGCTAATGAACCTGAAGAGAGAATGGCAACAAAAATTCGTAACACTTACTGTTGACTCCACTTTCTGCATTCATCTTCGTAAGGGCATTTATGAATGCTCTAGATACCTGTGTTTGAAAAGGGTAGAGGAGAACAATTCAACTTTTATAACAGTCAATGCTGAAGGACCCTTTCTTATTGTCATCAAATGTGAGCAGTATAAAGTGCACAAGAGATGTGGAGTATAAACCACAAATGGGCAAATTTCATTCACTATTTACATAAGGCAATATTGACTAATTTTTAGATGCTGCTTTTTTGTTTTTGGTTTTTTTTTAACGGTTTACCTCGTTCTATCCTAGTGGCCCTTTCAAAAGTTAAATGCCAACACAGTAGATTTCATAATGCTACCAAATCTGTTAGTTTCTCTTATTTCTGTTCACATTTCGTCATCTGTCCTTCGTGGCCAAGCGGGCAGCAGTATAGTCCCACCAGTATTTTCATTCCCTTAATACACGGAGAGGCCGACATTCGGACTGCAAGAGTTATATCGGCTAACTCCTGTGGTCGGAGCTAAAACTGGCTATTCAATGATGGGCCATTTTCGGTAACTTGCATTGACTATCTGGGTTATTCTTGGCTAATTTAAAGATAATTGGATAAGTCAATAGTCAGACTTAACAGTTATCTTTAAACTGGTCAAAGACATCCCACATTATCATGCAGCCAAATATGGAAGCTAAACTGGATTTAGACATTGGCGACTAGCAAGTTATATCAGGCGATATATCTGGCTCTCTGCTAGCCACTAACCTGTAGTATTCAGCGAGGGACAGCTGGTTATCACCCATTGAATATAGGCAGATAGCTGGTTAAATGCTATTTAATCGGTCAACAGTCATTCTGGCCAGTTAAATAGCATTATATATCAGGGGTGGGGGGTAGGGGAGGGATTTCTATGTAGAAGGATTCCATATTGCAATCTGTTTCCTGATGAACTGTTATTTTCTTTGACACAATTTTCTCTTTAACATATAACATTATCCTCCCTCCAATTTGACCCACTTTATCATTGCAATAATTTCTATTCTGGGATCACAGTGTTCCACTGGTTATTTTCCTTCCACCAGGTCCCTGAGATGACTGAAAGACAGGGCACCAACATTAGGAGCTCATAAGCTCACTAATACCTTAAGTTTCACTGTTCTAGGGCTCTAATAATTGAAACTAAATTAGAGGAACAAAATTTAGAGCTGGTAAATTCTGTGACAAAATAATTTTAGACTTTTTAATAAACTAATAACTAATGTTTGCTATTTGTTTTAAATGAAATTAACACGGGTTTTATCAGTAAACCTACAAATGTTCCTGTATCCCAAGCTTAAATCACCAAGGGATTCTTTTACTAAGCAGTGTTAGGCACTGATTCTTTTCTTTTTTTTTTACTCTTTCAAAAAGTACAAAGATTAGGGAACACTCAGTGACGTTGCCTTGAAATACATTACAAAAAGAAGAGGAGGAACAAGCTCCGGAACATATTTTCATAGGATGTGGTAACAGCAGTTAACATATTTGGGTTTTAAAAAAGGTTTAGACAAGATCCTGGACTAAAATTCGATAGTCTGCTATTGAGACAGACTTGCAGAAACCACTGCTATCCCTGGGATTAGTAGCAAGGAATCTTGCTACTCTTTGGGATTCCAGAATTGTGTTACTCATTAGGATTTTGGAATCTTGCTATTCTTTGGGATTCTGCCATCTACTTGTGGCCTGGATTGGCCACTGTAGGAAACAAGATACAAGGCTAAATGGTTCGTTAGTCTGATCCAATATGGCTACTCTTATGTTCCTATGGACCCTGAAATCTCCCAGCAAAACAATAATCACATCCATAGAGACTTCTTCTTTCGTCAGATATCCATGTAAGATTTTCCTTTGTAAGTTTATATTAAAAAATTGCTTTTAGATTTTCTTACTCTTAGAAATAAATCAACATGAATAATGGAGAGCATCTAGCTTCAAGGGGCTCCTGCATTCATTTTGGGGGGATTGAGCAAGCTTGGATATTTGATTTTGAGTGGAGGTTTGTAGGTGGGAAGGAAAGGCCAACATAAGAACTTAACTACTCCTCAAGAGATGTGCATTAAAACAAACTAAATATTCATGAACTGAGCTGATTTGCATGTATTTGCATGTAGTCATCTCTCTTCAGTATTTGACATTGTATTTTATCTGTATTAATATTAATTCAATTCAATTTAGGTCTTACATACTGCTAATATCCCCTGTTTAGCCCATGTTAGCTCACGTTATTAATAACAGGCACAACCACATGTCTTGTGCTCTTTAATGAAATGTAACTTGCCAGATTCAAGATAGTTTGAAGAATTTCCTGAACATTTATACTGCCACTAAGGACTATTCTGAATAAATAGAATGGAAAAAGAGTTCACGTTATTGCTGGTAGTAACAGAATCAAATTACATGCAGTGTACTAGAGCTGGTCAAGATCAAATTGGAATAACCTTATCCATCCTAAAATCAGGGTTGGTCAAAACACTAATGAGTTTCAAAGCTTAATGTAAGAGAATAGATGCAATCAAATGCATTTGCCTTAATCTGTGTCTATTTCTTTCTTCCTGGGCTTCAAGGTTTTGGGGGACTACTGGCCAGTTTAGCTTGGCCTCCCCCTTTTTATGTGTTTCATTTTTATATTACCATTGTTGATGGGGTTTGGTGTTGTGCTATTCATCTTTTGCCCCTTTTGAGATTTGGTTCATTTTTGGTACAACTTTGTATTAGGGCAGTTCACTATTTGGAACTTGTACACTGCCATGTCTATTCTTTAGACTTTGAATGGTATTATATTAAACGGAGCCTACTGCTAGATGTTAGATTCCTTATTTGATAATCTGACCCTACCAGTAGTACCGCAAGACTACCACTTGTAGGGAGCTGGATAGCACCCCTGGTAGCCATTACCTGGCTACCCTTAGAAGGGAGGTGTTGTGGGATAAACATAACCAACAATATCAGGTATACAACATAGAAAGAATATCATAGATAATACAATAAATATAAGGTACTTACAGTACAGGAGAATAATCTGGCAAAGACAATGAAATGATATTGTTTGCTGAGGGGAAAGTCCTTTCTCAGATACTGGCTGCAAAGCACTGCTCAGAGACTGCGTCAGGTACTTTCCCAAAGTTGTCTTGTGCAGTTCACACTTATATACATAGGTGATCTTACAATAGTGTAAACGCATGCTTCTGAGCTTCCCACTGCAATTCCGTTCCCAGCATAGAAAGGAACTGCTTTTGCTACATCAGCAGGAAACTAATCAGGCCACAGAAACATAAGGATGTCAGATATATCTATCATGCTCTGGTACACAATCCAGCTTATTTTCAAAAGAGAAAGTGGAGGAGTGGCCTAGTGGTTAGGGTGGTGGACTTTGGTCCTGGGGAACTGAGGAACTGAGTTCGATTCCCACTTCAGGCACAGGCAGCTCCTTGTGACTCTGGGCAAGTCACTTAACCCTCCATTGCCCCATGTAAGCCGCATTGAGCCTGCCATGAGTGGGAAAGCGCGGGGTACAAATGTAACAAAAAGAAAAAAACACGCCCATATTTCGACCCAAATCGGGAGATGGGCGCCTTTCTCTCATGGGCGCCTAAATCAGTATAATCGAAACCCGATTTTGGGCGCCTCCAACTGCAGTCTGCCGTGGGAACAGAGAAAGTTGATGGAGGCATGGTGAAGGCGGGACTGGGGCGTGTTTATCAGCTGAGGAGAGATGAGTGCGCTCAGCCGATAATGGAAAAAAGAAGGGCGCCAGAAGCGAGAATTTGGGTCACTTTTTTTGGACCCTTTTTTGTCATGGACAAGTCCCCAAAAAGTGCCCCAACTGCCCAGATGACCAATGGAGGGAATCAGGGATGACCTCCCCTGACTCCCCCAGTGGTCACTAACCCCCTCCCACCAAAAAAAAGAACTTTAAAAACTTTTTTTCCAGCCTGTATGCCAGCCTCAAATGTCATACCCAGCTCCATCACAGTAGTATGCAGGTCCCTGGAGCAGTTGTTAGTGGGTGCAGTGGACTTCAGGCAGGTGGACCGAGGCCCATCCCCCCCACCTGTTACACTTGTGCTACTAAATGGGAGCGCTCCAAACCGCCCCCAAAACCCACTGTACCCACATCTAGGTGCCCCTCTTCAGCCATAAGTGCTATGGTAATGGTGTAGATTTGTGGGCAGTGGGTTTGGGGGGGATTTGAGGGGGCTCAGCACCCAAGGTAAGGGAGCTATGGACTTGAGAGGTATTTTAATTACATTTTTTAATTGTTACAAGTGCCCCCTAGGGTGCCCGGTTGGTGTCCTGGCATGTGAGGGAGACCAGATCACTATGAATCCTGGCCCCTCCCATGACCAAATGCCTTGGATTTGTTCATTTTTGAGCTAGGCGCCTTCGGTTTCCATTATCGCTGAAAACCGATACCGCCCAGCTCAAATCCGCCCGGTACAAACCGTATTATCGAAACAAAAGATGGACGCCCATCTTTTTCAAAAATACAGTCTGGCCCGCCCCTTCACGGACCCGTCCTCAGAGATAAATGCCCATGGAGATGGGCGTTCACGTTCGATTATGCCCCTCCACGTCTGTATAGCAGATGGTGGTATTGTGTGTCACTACAAATCTTCAAGGGAGCTGGGTGAGGCCAGCTGCAGTGAGTTATATGTACTGACTTGCTTAGGCTATCAGATTGTGTACGTACAGGGTCATGAATAGTTCAGGGTCCTTGCACAATATTGCTAACTGTACAGGTATAATGGTGGAGGGCTATCACACTAGAGGTCAGCTGGCACCATTTTGATTTCGGTACCTTCTGGGGCTGGAACGAATTGTCTCTGGTGGGTAATAGAATGAGAGTTATCGTCATGATTATTGTTACTCTGTAGAACTGATACTAATAGGCTAGAAGGAGAGTTGTGATCTGGGTTAGCTGAACTAGCAGAAGAAACAGGAGACAACCTCTGCAGGAACTCACAGGCAACACAACAGCAGAGGTGATCTAGGGAAATGAAGACAAGCTAGAGTTTGCCACTAAACTGGGCAATGCCACTGAATATCCAGTCTGACCAGCCATTTTTGAAGTTGGCAGGAGAGGGGCTTTCTAAGGGCAGAGTTGGGGATGGATTGGCAACTGTGCATGTGCCGGAAATATTCAATACTGATGCTTACATAATAAGCAGTAGTAGTGATGACCAGCATTGTACACAATATTCAAAGTGCTGTCACACCATGGCGTAATACAAAGGCATTATAACATGCTCGTTTTTATTTTCCTTTCATAATAATTTTCCTTTTCTTATAATACCTAACATTCTATTTGCTGTTCTTGCCATCACAGCATACTGAGCAGAAGGTATCAAAGCATCAACCATGACTCTTACATCCTTTCAGTTGCGTTCCTAGGAGGGCTGACACCCGGGGCGGATCGCCGATGCGCCCTCCCCTCGGCGAAAGGACACCCCCAGGCGAAAGAACCCCCCGGGCGCACGCCGCTGGGGGGGGGGTGCCACGCGCCTGTCTGCTTCGTTCCTTACCATGGTCCCTCTGCCCCGGAACAGGAAGTAACCTGTTCTGGGTCAGAGGGAGCACAGAACAAATGTAGCGGACATGATCGCGGCACCCCCCCCAGCGGCGTGCACCCGGGGCGGACCGCCCCCACCGCCCCCCCTTAGTATGCCACTGCATCCTTTTCCTGGTCAGTTACTCCTAACGCTGAACCTTGGATCAGATATCTATAGTTCAGGTTCCTCATTCCCACATGCCTTCTGATGACTGGAGTGAAGGTGGGAATGGGGATCAGAGCTGCTTCAGGGGGAGGGTGGGAGGAGAGATCAGAATTGTTTTGGGAGGCAGATAGGGTGATCAGAGCTCTTCATGTTTCCTGTTACTCAAACACCTATATTGTTAATTGAAAGAAAAATAAATCATCTGTTATGGTCTGTACGAATGGGAAACATATAACTACGAACTTTATATCTTCATTATATAGATGAACCTAAGTACTTACGGGGTTGATAATACTTCAACGACCAGCTGCCCGGTTTTGCTAACATTAAGTGGTAGAAGCTTTGCAGTCCCATCTGAGTTCTTCGGTACTCCAACAACAATTGTGTTAAGTACCATCAAGTCTGTGAATTCTACACTGTGTGAAAATACACAAGGATGAGGAGTTACCCATGATTGATTGCGTGGATCTGAGATGCAGACATCTACAATGTATTGTCTATAAGAATTATATGTGTGGTTGTTTCTCCAGGTTTATATACCTATATTTGTGGCAGGGCGTGGTTTTTTTTTAAAAGTTGTGAACTACAAGTACCATGAGGCAATGGGGCATGCAGTCACCAGCATCAAGCTTTAGGAAAGGAGAAGGAAGAAAACCAGCTGTTTTAATCAAGGAGTCCTGTTCCAAAAGACCAGGTGCTATTAGCTCCACGAATTAACTGTCTCTCCTTAAGGGTCCCTTTTAGAAAGGCACGTAGGTGCCTACATGTGTCTGGCTACCAAGTTTCCCTGGCGGTAATTACGAGCATCCTAAACAGCATCAGAAAATAATTTCTATTTTCTACCGCATTGTGCTAACCAGGTGGTAATCAGTAGTGCACACGCTGACAATTACCTCCCAATTCCTGCGTGATACCTTACCATTAAGTCAATGGGTGGCAGTAAGATCTCAGGCTAAAAATGGTTTTAATTTTGCCGCATGTACATTTTCGGCTACAAAAAAGGCCTTTTTTTCAGGTGGACCTGCGTGCATCCAATGAACGCCTACACCAGCGCAAGACATTTTTCAGTGTGCCTTAGTAAAAGGATCCCTAGGTGGTAAGAGCAGACCTTAAGGTTTTCTTTTACTTCTTTGGTGAGGAGGGGAAAGATGTAAAGGGAAGAGAGGCAGCATTCCCTGAGTCTAGAGAGAGTCAGAGAAGGAAAGAAGCTGCATTCTCTGGGTCCAGGAGAGTGGAGTTCCAAGGACCTGTGAAGGGGCATAACCGAACGGGGCACCCATGTTTTCCTGAAGGCGTCCTCACAAGACATCCTCAAGAAGGGGCGGGGAAACCTGTATAATCGAAACAAGATGGACGTCCATCTTTCGTTTCGATAATACGGTCGGGGATGCCAAATCTTAACATTTAGGTCGAGCTTAGAGATGGTCGTCCTTAAAGATGGTCGTCCTCGTTTTTTCGGCGATAATGGAAACTGTGGATACCCATCTCAAAAACGTCTAAATCCAAGCCATTTGGTCGTGGGAGGCGCCAGCATTCGTAGTGCACTGGTCCCCCTGACATGCCAGGACACCAACCGTGTACCCTAGGGGGCACTGCAGTGGACTTCATAATTTTCTCCCAGGTGCATAGCTCCCTTACCTTGGGTGCTGAGCCCCCCCCCCCCCCAAAACCCCAAAACCCACTCCCCACAACTGTACATAAGTACATAAGTAATGCCATACTGGGAAAAGACCAAGGGTCCATCGAGCCCAGCATCCTGTCCACGACAGTGGCCAATCCAGGCCAAGGGCACCTGGCAAGCTTCCCAAACGTACAAACATTCTATACATGTTATTCCTGGAATTTTGGATTTTTCCAAGTCCGTTTAGTAGCGGTTTATGGACTTGTCCTTTAGGAAACCGTCCAACCCCTTTTTAAACTCTGCTAAGCTAACCGCTTTCACCACTTTCTCCGGCAACGAATTCCAGAGTTTAATTACTCGTTGGGTGAAGAAAAATTTTCTCCGATTTGTTTTAAATTTACTACACTGTAGTTTCATCGCATGCCCCCTAGTCCTAGTATTTTTGGAAAGCGTGAACAGAAGCTTCACATCCACCTGTTCCACTCCACTCATTATTTTATATACCTCTATCATGTCTCCCCTCAGCCGTCTCTTCTCCAAGCTGTATAGCCCTAGCCTCCTTAGTCTTTCTTCATAAGGAAGTCGTCCCATCCCCGCTATCATTTTAGTCGCCCTTCGCTGCACCTTTTCCAATTCTACTATATCTTTCTTGAGATGCGGCGACCAGAATTGAACACAATACTCAAGGTGCGGTCGCACCATGGAGCGATACAACGGCATTATAACATCCTCACACTGTTTTCCATACCTTTCCTAATAATACCCAACATTCTATTCGCTTTCTTAGCCACAGCAGCACACTGAGCCGAAGGTTTCAGTGTGTTATCGACGACGACACCCAGATCCCTTTCTTGGTCCGTAACTCCTAACGTGGAACCTTGCATGACGTAACTATAATTCGGGTTCTTTTTTCCCACATGCATCACCTTGCACTTGCTCACATTAAACATCATCTGCCATTTAGCCGCCCAGTCTCCCAGTCTCGTAAGGTCCTCTTGTAATTTTTCACAATCCTGTCGGGATTTAACGACTTTGAATAACTTTGTGTCATCAGCAAATTTAATTACCTCGCTAGTTACTCCCATCTCTAAATCATTTATAAATATATTAAAAAGCAGCGGTCCTAGCACGGACCCCTGAGGAACCCCACTAACTACCCTTCTCCATTGTGAATACTGCCCATTTAACCCCACTCTCTGTTTCCTATCCTTCAACCAGTTTTTAATCCACAATAGGACATTTCCTCCTATCCCATGACCCTCCAATTTCCTCTGTAGCCTTTCATGAGGTACCTTGTCAAACGCCTTTTGAAAATCCAGATACACAATATCAACCGACTCCCCTTTGTCCACATGTTTGTTCACTCCTTCAAAGAATTGAAGTAAATTGGTCAGGCAAGATTTCCCCACACAAAAGCCATGCTGACTTGGTCTCAGTAATCCATGTCCTCGGATGTGCTCTGTAATTTTGTTTTTAATAATAGCCTCTACCATTTTCCCAGGCACCGACGTCAGACTCACCGGTCTATAATTTCCCGGATCTCCCCTGGAGCCTTTTTTAAAAATGGGCGTTACATTGGCCACCTTCCAATCTTCCGGTACCACGCTCGATTTTAAGGATAAGTTGCATATCACTAGCAGTAGCTCCGCAAGCTCGTTTTTCAGTTCTATCAGTACTCTAGGATGAATACCATCCGGTCCAGGAGATTTGCTACTCTTCAGTTTGCCGAACTGCCCCATTACGTCCTCCAGGTTTACCATGAAGTCAGTAAGTTTCTCCGACTCGTCCGCTTGAAATACCATTTCCGACACCGGTATCCCACCCAAATCTTCCTCGGTGAAGACCGAAGCAAAGAATTCATTCAGTCTCTCCGCTACGTCTTTGTCTTCCTTGATCGCCCCTTTTACCCCTCGGTCATCCAGCGGCCCAACCGATTCTTTTGCCGGCTTCCTGCTTTTAATATACCGAAAAAAATTTTACTATGTTTTTTTTGCCTCTAATGCTATCTTTTTTTCATACTCCCTCTTGGCCTTCTTAATCTGCGCCTTGCATTTGCTCTGACACTCCTTATGCTGTTTCTTGTTATTTCAGACGGTTCCTTCTTCCATTTTCTGAAGGCGTTTCTTTTAGCCCTAATAGCTTCCTTCACCTCACTTTTCAACCAGGCCGGGTGTCTTTTGGACTTCCGTCTTTCTTTTCTAATTCGCGGAATATGTATGGCCTGGGCCTCCAGGATGGCGTCGGTGCCGGGGAAAATGGTAGAGGCTATTATTAAAAACAAAATTACAGAGCACATCCGAGGACATGGATTACTGAGACCAAGTCAGCATGGCTTTTGTGTGGGGAAATCTTGCCTGACCAATTTACTTCAATTCTTTGAAGGAGTGAACAAACATGTGGACAAAGGGGAGTCGGTTGATATTGTGTATCTGGATTTTCAAAAGGCTTTTGACAAGGAACCTCATGAAAGGCTACAGAGGAAATTGGAGGGTCATGGGATAGGAGGAAATGTCCTATTGTGGATTAAAACTGGTTGAAGGATAGGAAACAGAGAGTGGGGTTAAATGGGCAGTATTCACAATGGAGAAGGGTAGTTAGTGGGGTTCCTCAGGGGTCCGTGCTAGGACCGCTGCTTTTTAATATATTTATAAATGATTTAGAGATGGGAGTAACTAGCGAGGTAATTAAATTTGCTGATGACACAAAGTTATTCAAAGTCGTTAAATCGCGACAGGATTGTGAAAAATTACAAGAGGACCTTACGAGACTGGGAGACTGGGCGGCTAAATGGCAGATGATGTTTAATGTGAGCAAGTGCAAGGTGATGCATGTGGGAAAAAAGAACCCGAATTATAGCTACGTCATGCAAGGTTCCACGTTAGGAGTTACGGACCAAGAAAGGGATCTGGGTGTCGTCGTCGATAACACACTGAAACCTTCTGCTCAGTGTGCTGCTGCGGCTAAGAAAGCGAATAGAATGTTGGGTATTATTAGGAAAGGTATGGAAAACAGGTGTGAGGATGTTATAATGCCATTGTATCGCTCCATGGTGCGACCGCACCTTGAGTATTGTGTTCAATTCTGGTCGCCGCATCTCAAGAAAGATATAGTAGAATTGGAAAAGGTGCAGCGAAGGGCGACTAAAATGATAGCGGGGATGGGACGACTTCCCTATGAAGAAAGACTAAGGAGGCTAGGGCTATACAGCTTGGAAAAGAGACGGCTGAGGGGAGACATGATAGAGGTATATAAAATAATGAGTGGAGTGGAACAAAGGATACCCCCTGAAGAAATAAATGCATTCTTCCATCCAGCGGTCTTCCCTCTTTCTCTCCCTATCCTTCCGTTTTCCCTCTCTCTCTCCCCATCCTTCCATCTGTTTTCCCTCTCTCTCTCTCCCCATCCTTCCCTCTGTTGTTCCCTCTCTCTCTCTCCCCATCCTTCCATCTGTTTTCCCTCTCTCTCCCCATCCTTCCATCTGTTTTTTCCCCTCTCTCCCCAATCCTTCCCTCTGTTTTTCTCTCTCTCTCTCCCCCCATCCTTCCATCTGTTTTCCCTCTCTCTCCCCAATCCTTCCCTCTGTTGTTTTCCCTCTTTCTCTCTCTCCCCAATCCTTCCCTCTGTTGTTTTCCCTCTTTCTCTCTCTCCCCAATCCTTCCCTCTGTTGTTTTCCCTCTTTCTCTCTCCCCAATCCTTCCCTCTGTTGTTTTCCCTTTTTCTCTCTCTCCCCATCCTTCCATCTGTTTTCCCCTCTCTCACCAATCCTTCCATCTGTTTTTCCCTCTCTCTCCCCATTCTTCCATCTGTTTTTTCCCTCTCTCTCCCCATCCTTCCCTCTGTTTCCCTCTCTCTCCCCAATCCTTCTCTCTGTTGTTTTCCCTCTTTCTCTCTCTCCCCATCCTTCCATCTGTTTCCCTCTCTCTCCCCAATCCTTCCCTCTGTGTTTTCCCTCTCTCTCCTCTCTCCCCAATCCTTCCCTCTGTTGTTTTCCCTCTTTCCTCTCTCTCCCAATCCTTCCCTCTGTTGGTTTCCCTCTTTCTCTCTCTCCCCAATCCTTCCCTCTGTTGGTTTCCCTCTCTCTCTCTCTCCCCAATCCTTCCCTCTGTTGTTTTCCCTCTTTCTCCCCAATCCTTCCCTCTGTTGGTTTCCCTCTCCCTGCCAAGTTTCCCGCGAACGGCGCGAAGTCGCGACGCACGCGGCACCAGCCCCTATTCCGGCCGCCGCTGCAGCTTCTCCTATTGAGCAGCAGCGGCCGCTACACAAAGAAAAAGAAGATTAAAAAAAAAATTGAAACCTGGCTGAAACGCGGCACCCCGGCACTGTAGACAGCATTAGGCATTGGCTGTTGCCTGGCAGCCGCTCCTCCTCTTGCCTCTACGTCACTGCCCCTGGAGGAAGACCCCGGAGGAGCGCAGTGACGTAGAGGCAAGAGGAGAGCGGCTGCGGGGCAACAGACAATGCCTAATGGCTGTCTACAGTGCCGGGGTGCCGCGTTTCAGCCAGGTTTGAAGTTTTTTTTAAATCTTTTTCTTTGTGTAGCGGCCGCTGCTGCTCAACAGGAGAAGCAGCAGCGGCTGGAAATGGGGGCTGGCACTGCGTCCGTCACGGGGCGGGAGGAGCAAAAAAAAAAGATGCCGGTACGCCGTACCGTTGCGTACCGGCACAAAAAAAGCACTGGGTGTATACGTTGTCATCATGTGTTTCCCGGACAGTGAAAGAAAAGATTTGGAGACGAGAGTTCATAGATATATTTTCTCTTCTATTACGAGAGGAGGGAGATGAGAATACTACTTTGAAAGAAAAGTTTAACCTTTTATTAGAAAGGGAAAAAGAAACCCAAAATATTAGGTCTATTGCCAATTGGACATCGGCATTTCATATCTATATGACTGTGATAATTGAACGCAAGCCGGACATAAGTCCCTATTTACTGAGATATATGGATTCCATTATCCGAGCTCATAGGCGTTATGGGGGATGGTCTTGGCTAAACTATGACATCAAGTTTAGGAAAAGCATGGCAGATAATCCAGATATCTCCTGGAAGCATATGGTGGTGGATCTGTGGTTGGCCGAAATGTCTGTGCACAGGCTGTTCGTACAGGATAGAGGGTGGAATTACATGGAGGGTACGGGGTTTCGTCAGGTGCAGTCCTTTGAGTCCGGGCCGGCATTTTAAAGACAGTTTGGGGCGCCGGCAGGAAAGAGAATATGTAGACCGTTCAACAATGGGCATTGCACGTGGCACCCATGTAAATTCAGGCATGCATGTGCAGTGTGTGGGGGATGGGTATACAGCTGGGAAATTTAGGCAACAAAGAGATAGGAAGCAGCAGCCAGGGTACTCGAGTCAACAGCCGGGGTACTCTGGTCAGTCACTGAGGACAACTGGCTCCACCAATTAGGTTGGGAAACATGCGGTTATGGCTCGCATGATACCCAGATAGAGCGAGTGCAGATGCCATAGCATCAGGCTTTGCAAAGGGTTATTTAATTCCATACCAGGGCCAGAGAGTGCAGTCATCCCATTATCCCAAGAATGCTTTATCAATCCATAAGCATCATCAGGTAGCGGTGGATAAAATACATAAGGAGTTGCTTTTAGGTAGGGTAGCAGGGTCGTTCCAGGAGCAGGCATTTAAAGCCATGTTAGTTTTGCGATTGGGATTATCCCAAAGAAAGAACCAGGGAAGTTTCAGTTACTCCATAATTTATCATATCCTATAGGGCATTCGGTGAATGATTTTATTGATCCCCTCTGTTGTTCTGTTCCTTCTGCTTCAGTCGACCAGGCAATAAAAGTAATCAGGGGTCATGGCGATCAGGCTTATTTAGCCACGGCAGATGTCGAGTCGGCTTTTAGATTGCTACCAGTGCATCCAGACTCTTTTCCTCTGCTGGGCTTCCGGTTCGATGAACACTTCTACTTGGACAGGTATGTCCCGATGGGCTGTTCAATTTCATGCTCGTATTTGAGCAATTTAGTTCTTTTGTGCATTGGGTGGTGGAGCAAGTGGCCCCGGCAGGGGCCTTGGTTCATTATCTAGACGATTTCTTGTTTGTAGGTAGAGATGCGAGGGAATGCGCGGCTATGCTGACAACTTTCAGCAAGTGGCGAATCATTTTGGGATGCCCTTGGCACTTATTTGCTAAACCCGGTCCCCAGATATGGAAGCATCCATTATCGGAACAACTCCAAAAAGGTTATGTCCATACAATCCCTGCCTGAATCCAAGATCCCACCACGCACCCTGAAAATAAATACCAAAACCTTCACCACCGCAGCATCCGTAACAATTGTAAGTCGTCATTGGACTGTGGTATGTCATGCCAGAAGGCCCGCCCAGTAAACTGAACTAAAAATGTGCCCCAGGTAAACAAAACATCATAGGAGATGCGCTTTCTCGATTTAATGTTCGCAGATTTCAGATCCAGGGTGCCACTGGCAGACGACAGGCCGACACCAGTACCAGACAACGTGTGGGACATGTGGCCCCGAGAGGTTTGGGAGTTGACTTTGCAGTCGTCTGACGCGACGAGGAAGAGATATACATCGTCGTTTCTGTGTTATATTCAGCATATGATGGATCAGGGTTGTGGGAATGTGTTCACGACAGACGCATTGGTGCAATTTATTGTAGCGGCTCGGCGGGAGGGGTCGAAGTAGAGCACAAGTAGCCATTACAATAGCGAGTATTAATTTTTTCTCTAAATTCCTGGGTCTGGTGAATCCCACCAAGGCGTTCGTGGTGGCAAGAATGATGAAGGGTTGGACCAGGGTGGTAGGCTCTACTGGGGATAATCGCCACCCTATTATGCACAACAAACTGCTGCATTATTCGCAGCCCTGGAACAGGTTTTGTGACACGCCATTCGAGGTCAGGCTCTTCCGGAGTGCCTTTGCATTGGTGTTCCATGGCGCCCTCAGGGTTAGTGAACTGGTGGCGGTCTAAGTTAGCAGGGACTGATAGGGGTTTGTTGCTGTGGGATGTGACCACCACACAGTCGGGTATTGACTTACTCATACGCAGATCAAAAACTGACCAGTTGGCTAGAGGTACACACATATGGCTTAATATGCGGCCGGCCGATAGAGCCTGTCCGATATACATCTTAATGAGTATTTAGAGGTCAGGCCAACAGGGGGGCTGTGGCTGCTGCTACATGCCAATGCGTCACCATTAACCTCATTTTCAATTTATTAAGGTGTTGCACCTTTGTGTTAAAAGGGTGGGTTTGCAATCCACGAGATTTAGTTCTCATTCGTTCAGGATTGGGGCGGCTACTTGCGGCGACCGTTCAAGGAGTCCCGAACGAGGGGATTAAACATGGTGGGCCGGTGGGGGTCTAATGTGTACGAGCGATACATTCGGCCTCCACGGTCATAACCAAGGTGTTTGAAGGATCGCCCTTGCTGTTTTTGGTTTTAGTTCTCTATTTTAACTCCACTGTTAATGGCATAAATGGACCTACATGTTGCTTCACATGTGACTTGCAGGTGGCCCGGAGGAGCAGCAGAGGATATGATCTGTGGTCACTCATATGTGTATTGGGCAAATAAGAGGGCAGCTGTCAGTCCCAGGTGGTGGTGAATTTGGGGTTTTCAGGTGGGCAAAGTGGCTTTCCGATTGTTGGCAAGATAGGGATGAGGTGGGCCCAATTGTTGCCGACCATTGCGTGGGAGTGTACGGGCCTCACGTGCACCGCAGGTTCTTATAATCCATTTGGGAGTTAATGATTTAGCTGGGATGAACGTGTGTTATTGGTGAAGACTATCCAAAATGATTTCTTACAATTGGCATGTTGGTTGCCTCGGACCAGATTGGCCTGGTCTAATATTATTCCTAGGCAGGTTTGGAGGTGAGAAAGGTCTCATAAAGCAATAGATAACATGCGGAAAAAGATTAATAATTGGATGGCAAAATTTATGGGGGTGGTGCATGGTCAGAGCGATTACACACGATTTGTTAACAGAATCGTGTGATGGATTGTATAGATTGGATGGGACCCATTTGTCAGAAGTAGGGCTGGATATCTTCAATTCAGATATACAGGATTATATAGAAGCCATAACTTTAGGGTTGGTCGCAGCCAGGGGTGGGGGAGCCCACGGCAACAAGGTGTCGTTGCCGTGGGCAGTGGGTAAGCTACAAAAGTTATGTAACGACAGCGCCGGGTTACGCAGCACCTTAGCGGATAACATTGCAAAGTGATTTAGTACATGCGTGTTAAAAGAGCTGTTGAAAGTTGCATACGAAGCAAATTGTATGCTTGGCTCCTGGCTTGGACGACCAGGGGGCCAAGAGCTTTGGTTTAATGTGGTAGGTGCATCCTTATACGGGATGCATCAAAGTGACATTGTGTGCTATAACAGACAGCACTGAGGGGGGACGGGGTGCTTGGACGGCACAGCCTGTGGTAACGGTTATGTTTACCAGTGGGTTTGGATTATGTTATGTGTTTTATGGTAAAATGCAAAGTTGAAGGCTTGGCTGCGGCCTAAATAAAATTCCACATTCGTCAAAGAAAATGGCTTCTGTGTAGTTCTGGATATGGAAGTAGGTATGTCTGAGTGAGTGCCAAATGCCCGAGTTGTGATAGGGGCTTGAGCTATATTTTTGATAGTTCTGAACATGTCAGCTGCTTTTAATACATTTCATCACAGATTGCTGCTGGGACGCCTAAAAGAACTGGGGTTAGGGGGAAGGTCCTTTGGTGGTTTTGTTCCTTTTCCCAGTAGTCAATTCAGTTGCAAATAAGTCTATATCTAGCTGGTTGGACTCAGTCAAGAGTGCCTCAGGGTTCTGCTGTATCACCCGTTGTGTTTAACATCTACATGTTACCACTATGTAAACTTTTGAAAGGGCTAAGAGTATCTTATCGACTTTATGCCGATGACATCCAATTCTTTTTTTCCTATTGAAAAATCTGTCATAAAAGTGTTTCATTGCCTACGTCTTTATTTGTCAACAATAAAGAGCTAGATGTCTGCCAAAAGATTAAAGTTTAATAGGGCTAAGACTCAAGTTATGATTCTTTCCTAAGTATTTTGATTTAGAAGATTCTTAAATTGAAATCAAACATGAGATGTAATACCTTGGGTAACTTCTGGATTCCGCTTTGCCTTTCTTACCCATGTACAGAACGTACTCAGGTGTATCTTCTTTAAACTGAAACTTTTAAGTAGATTTAGGACTTATCTATTAGAGGATAATTTTAGCTTGCTTATTTTGCTCATATCACTCCTCTGCCTGACTATTGTGATGCATTACTTATGGAAGCTTCTGGAACCTTGTTCCATCCGCTTCAGTTGGCACAAACTGCTTTGGCAAGAATAGTGACCAGAACAGCCAGATAGAACCATATTACCCCATTTCTTAGGAACCTCCATTAAATACCTATTAATTGGTGTTCTCAATTTAAGATTTTAGTATTAATCTGTAAATGTTTGAACAATGAAGCCCCAGTCTGCTTGGCTACACAATTACAAATATACAGTCCATAAAGGTCCCTTTGATCTGATAATAAGCATCTGCTGGACGTACCCACGGTGAAACATATATGATTGGAAGAGAATAGATCAAGAATGTTTTACATAGAAGGTACTAGGTTATGGAATCATCTTCCTGCCCAAATACAGGAAAAGTGTTAAGGCATTCCTATTTAGGAAGGCATTCGATACTGAACTGGAGATTTGAGGAGGTTTTTGGTTTATCTGTGACTTGTGTCTGTTATGCTGGAAAAGCAGTATTGTTAAGATTTGTTTTAGTGTGTTTGTGATGCCTGTTAAAGGCATAGAATGTTGGTTAGTGCGTTATAGAAACTGTGTAATAAATAAATAAATATGTCATGTGTCCCACGGCATCTACGGTGAGAAAAAAAAAGTAACACCTGGAGTTTTTTTTCTTCCTTTGCTGTTTTCTCAGCAACTGCTTGGAATTTCAATGTGAAATTTTACAGCTGTATTTACTTTTGCAATCTACTTCATGTGCTAATTAGATTGCAATTACTTTTAACATGGCAAAGTTACAGACTTTTTAGCTTGACCACTAGAGATTTTCACATCTTCAAAAACGTTACACTATAAAACTACCATTATAGGGGGAAAAAACAGGGTACCAACTTACTCTTAAAGATGTCACAGTTAAGTAGACATTTGATAATATGATAATTTACAGATAATTTCTTTTAAAAGCATTTCAGATCAGAACGGCAATCATTTACAAGGTGTCAGTAGCGGACAAAGTGAGAATCCAGACACTGCATGAGCAAGTTTTGGAGCAAAGGCAACATGACTGCGTAAAATCTGAAGTACAGGAAGCTCAGTACTGTGAAAAAAATTAGTGACTGCAAAATTGTGTCATATCGTTAATTTTAGCTCCAATGCTTTTATTGCGCCAAAATCGCTAGGTAATAATGCTAAATTGTTGGTAACATCAACATAGCTTAAGATAATTAAATTTTGTCTAACAGTAATATGGAAATATGATGATTAACTAAGTACATAACATTTCTTGTTGAAATTCAAATCGACTTCTAAGAAAACATCAAAATATGCAGGGGGTTACTTGAAATGCAAGTCATTCAATATTAAACCCAGAATAATCTTTCATAGTGTGCGCTGCTTATTATAATCTAAAATAACCAAACATGTTTTATACACTGACTGCATGATCAATACTTGTGCAAAAATCTTGATAGTGTTGTAGAAGTTTCACTCACAATACTAAGCGAACTGGGCGACCAGGCACAACGAGAGAGTCAATCTTAATATTTTCCAATTCCAAGTTGAGAATATCCAAGTATTCATAAAAACTACAAAAAAGTCAACAGATTAAGTATACAGTTTAGGATAATAGACCAAAGAAAAATACATATATTTTTTAGAAATATAACAAAAGAGTCACTTCTGAGGACATCAACACAACATGCAAAACAACTCAGGTTTTTCTGAAACTCCAGTGGCTACTGGAACTCTGCACTGCTTAAAGGACAAGAAATTTTGGAGTAAATATTGATCTTGAGATGTTCCTGCCTGCTTAAACCCCGATCAGTGGATGTCCCAGGATATTGAGTGACACCCACACAGGGCCACTGACTATTCCCTCTAATCGCCATAGCACTGGGTGGTCCATGGGCAGAGACAGGCAGGATTTGGCACCCCCCGCTGGCAGGACTGTAGGTGGAGGACTCCCACACAGCTTAGAGAGAACAGAGATCTCTGATCACTGAATGTTAGCTCTGATCATTGCAGCAGTCTCCAGTTAGTGACAGAGTGGTTCAGGATGGAGTTGGGGCTGAGCGAAACGTTATCCTGGCACAGCTAATATTCACTACCGGCACCTGGATACATCTCTGGCGCACATAGCAGGTGCACATCAAGTGGCTTTCTACCCGTGTAGGTCAATGGCTGGAGGTAAGGTCTCAGACCCAAAATGGACATGTGCCAATTTTGATTTTTCCGCACGTCCATTTTCGGCAAAAATTTAAAAAGGCCTTTTTTTACAGGCACGCTGAAAGATGAATCTGCGTGCACCCAAAACACACGTCTACACTACCGCAGTTCATATTTCAGCGCACTCTAGTAAAAGGACCCCTTAACCTTCCATTGCCCTGGGTACAACAGTAGAACAAAGTACTACTTAGATTGTGAGCCCACTAGGGACAATCCAGTACCTGTGAAATGAAACTTTAAACCACTTAGGTTTAAGCAGTATAAATATCTGAATGAATGAATTTACACACATAACTGGCATGTATTAATTTATTATTAAGACTGAGCTTCTAATCTTCCCACCTAAACCAACCTCTCTCTTCCCCCATTCTCTATTTCTGTGAATAACACTCTCATCAGCTCCTAACCTTGGGGTCTATTCGACTCTCCCTCTCCTCTGAACATATTCAGCAGACTGCTAAAACCTGTTGTTTCTTTCCTTTCTGAACACGCTACCAAACCTGATCCACACTTATCACCTCTCGCAACTTGCTTCTCACAGGTCTCCCACTTAGCCATCTCTCTCCTCTTCAATCTGTTCAAAATTCTGCTGCACGACTTATATTCCACCAGTGTCGCTATGCTCATATTAGCCCTCTCCTCAAGTCACTTCACTGGCTCCCTATCCATTCCGCATACAGTTCAAACTCCTCTTATTGACTTACAAGTGCATTCACTCTGTACCTCCTCAGTACCTCTCCATTCTAATCTCTCCCTACACTCCCTGGGAACTCCGTTCACTGGATAAATCTCTCTTATCTGCACCCTTCTCCTCCACCGCTAACTCCAGACTCTGTTCCTTTTATCATGCTGCACCATATGCCTGGAATAGACTTCCTGAGCCGGTACGTCAAGCTCCATCTCTGGCCGTCTTCAAATCTAGGCTAAAAGACCACCTTTTTGATGCTGCTTTTAACTCCTAACCCTTACTCACTTGTTCAGAACCATTATTTTATCATCCTCACTTTAATATTCCCTATATCTTGTTTGTCCTGTTTGTCTGTTCTAATTAGATTGTAAGTTCAGTCGAGTGGGGACTGTCTGTTATATGTCAGTGTACAGCTCTGTGTATGTCTAGTAGCATTATAGAAATGACTAGTAAAAAAGTCCTGTTTCTGACACCAATAAAACGGGTGCTAGCAAGGTTTTCCTCAGAGTGTGTATGTTAAGAGAGTGTATGTGAGAGTGACTGTGTGTGAGAGAGTGAATGTGTGAGTGTGTGTGAGAGAGAGAGTGAGTCTGGGTGCGAGGTGTCTGTGAGAGTGTGTGTGTGTGTGCAAGTGCGTATGTGAGAACAGTGTGAAGAGAGAGTGTGGTTCAT